>NW_015647048.1:75870-137890 GCF_001515625.1 Sinocyclocheilus rhinocerous
TTTTAGCAGGTACGAGCTGTAATGGCGCAGCTCTATTCTGGAAAAGGGGGCGGGAAGCAGCAGCTCATTTGCATTTAAAGAGACAGGCACGAAAAACAGCGTGTTTCAAATTCCACTCAAAATAGGCATTTTCAAAATGATATAATAAATGATCTGTGGAATATTTTGAGCTGAAATTTCACAGACACATTCTAGGGACACCAGAGACTTATATTACATATTGTAAAAAGGGGCATAATATGTCTCCTTTAAAATTTCCTTTTTTCCCCAGAGTGACAAATGAAAAAGAACTGTGCCATGAGTGTATCGGAGCCTTAATGCTCCCTTGTTTTTCATATTTTATGAATGCCATCTTTATAAAAATGCACATAGTAAAAGTGTTCTAGAGTGAAAACTCAATGCACCAGTCAAACTCATTCTGTGTCTTTCATAGGACATGTCCTGAAGCATGTACAAAACTTCTGAAAAAGAAGAGGAGAAAATGCTCCTGTCTAAACAATCGCTCTGAACACTACATCACATTTATTCAGGCCCTTAAATTAGACGCATGGGAAAGACTGTTCAAATGCAGTGTGCTATCTTTCTCCATTTCACAGCTGGTGTCTCTTCATCTGTTCTTCTGAGTTTGTCCCTGAACACACTTACAACTTACTGAATTATCATACTGAATGATGACAACAATTAACACAGTCGCTTAACCAAACAATACAATGACTCCATTTCTACTGTTAGTTAATAGTGATTACATTATTCCAAGGGTGTTCAATCCTGATGCTAGAGGCCACTATCCTGCAGAGTTTAGTTCCAGTCCCAATTAAATACACCTGAAGAAGATCTTCAGATTCACTAGAAACATGTTGGCAAATAGGAGCTAAACTGTGCAGGATGTTGGCCCTCTAGGAACAGGTTTGGACACCCTGCATTATTCATATCAGAAGACAAAAGAACTCTTGCGAATCTTGAACACAGTATAACTTTTAGAGATGACAGGAAGAAACATAAAGAACTCCTGGAGAAGAAGCTGCATATGTCTAACCCTAAACAGCTGTGGGATTCTATGAAATCTATCATATACGCAGCCTTTTAGAAATATTGTTTCTATTTTTGATGACTTCCAGAAAGTGAATGATTTAAATGACTTGTATCTAAGATTTGAGAAGCGTGGGCATGTATTTCTGAGAATAGTATTAGTGTAATGTGTAGAGTCTTTTTCAGATACCATCAAAGATAATATATTGATTGATTTGAATCAGATTAACTGTTATTTTAAACATATTTGCCTAAGAAACGGTGATTATACCGCTTCCAAAGATTGCTAGGCCTTCAGTGAACAATGATTTTAGACCGGTTGCACTAACATCTGTGATTATGAAATGTTTTGAAAAGTGTGTTGTGTCTGTGTTAAAAGTAGAGGCTGCTAGTGACTTAGATCCCTTACAGTTCACCTATAGACAAGGGAGAGGAACTGAGGATGCTATTAACAGCATTATGCACTTGATTTAGAAACATTTAGAGGATCTTAAAGCTTATGCTCGGTTAATGTTTATTGATTTTAGCTCTGCTCTTAATACTATTCAACCCCACTTGTTAATTGATAAAATGAAGCATTTGAGTGTAAACCCATTTATTATTAAGTGGTATTACTGTTTTTTTTAACAGAAATAACTCAGTGTGTAAAAGTAAATAATCTCCTTTCACATCAAAAGAGCAGTAGTACAGGTGTTCCACAAGGCTGTGTCAGCTCACCCATTCTTTTTACACTTTTTACAAATGAATGATTAAGTAGGCATCTATATTTTTAAATATTCAGATGACACAGTCATATTAAGTTTACTCTATGTGCACTGCAAAATTAGCACCATCTACCAGTCAGAAATAAGCCGGCTTGTTGACTGGTGTGATAAAAACGAGTTAATATTAAACACAAAGAAAACGGAGGAGATTGTATTCAACCCAAAATGTATAGGTGACCATCGTAAAGTGGTTATACAGTCAAACCAAAAAAAATATTCAGACACCAGATATAATTTTTATATTTTGTTACTAGTGGGTGCAGGACACTATAGTTAATTTATGTAATGATCATATTATACACAAACATTCTTCATACAGTGGACTACCAGTAAAATTGATAACAATTTTGGACCAAAAATTAATCAGACACTTTGACCTGACCATGTTTTGTTTAAGTGTTATCTGACATTATCAAGATGAAATTGCTCTGACACAGTTTAACTCTTGTCATATTTTATTACCGTTTTCTAACTATAGCGAATAAACTGTGATAATGTGTGAAATGTTGAAGGTGTCTGAATAAATTTTGGTTTGACTGTACATGAATACTGTGCGTTTTGAATGTTCAGAAAAAAATTTTTTTTTCCATAACTTAATGAGAGCATTGACAAAACGTTCTTACAACATATTTTGTTTGCTGGAATTAAGGTGAATAAATGATGTAAATTTAAATAAATAAATAAATTTTATACAAATTTTATCTTTCAATAAAATAATAGATTTTCGGGTGAATTACCCCTTTAAATGTTCTAAAAATGACTTGCTTAAATTAAATAATGATATTTCCAAAACAATGAAATCACAGCAATCAGCTGCATTTCCATGCAGGGTTATCCCAGGCACGTCACTGAATGGACCAAATCAACAAGGCTCCACTTCAGGGTATCTTTTTCTAACCATCCCACCACCTAGCCAACAACCTCTCCTGCCCCCTCATCTATTGTGTTAACCCCCAGAACCCCCTCTGAGCATCAATGACCACAACAAAGCATCGGGCAGAGCTTTAAACTTCGTAGATCAGCAACCTAGTGAGCCTGTAAGCAATGCTAATGGCTAATAGTGCATGCTAAGCATTAAACTGACTAGCACTGAAACAAAGGAATAAATAAACTGTGAAACAGATTCAAATGCAGGCCTTCTGAGATGGGCCTTCTTGAAAGCTTTTTGTTGCCCTTGCGAAAGTGGGCGGAGGGGTTCGCCGATGTAGTCAGCAATCGTGTAAAACATCTGTTAAATCCAGAAACTCTGTTGGAAATGATGGAGCAGAGTTTAACAGCAAACAGCATGGATTAGAAGTGGTTAATTGGTGATCCGATGAAACTGAACCGGCCCAGCCACGCTCAGGTCTGGACAATGATCTACTGTATCACGGGCGCTTGACCTTTCCTGGGATGAGTTCACATTATCAGAGGATCTCTGATGCTTAATGACACCTATTGACTCTTTAAGAACTGATTACATACAAACATTAACCCACCCACTAATTGATAATGAGGAGGTATTAGCTGAAGCATTCTCCCTCAGGCTGCGGACCATGGCTTACAAAGAATTTAATCAAACATGTCACAATTATCAAATACTAATGAAGACCTAACTGCCATCTGAATAAATTTTGGTTTGACTGTACATGACCATTACATTATTTGTGCGTTTACATAGACAGTTCACTTACATGGAAATCACATATTGAATGGGTTTGCACTCATCTAGAGATTGTATTTCTTACACAGGTTACTTATTTATGGAGTGAACAAGAATCTTATGAGCTGTTTTATAAAGCTGTTTTGGAAAGTATTGTTAGGTATGGTATTACGGTATGGTTTGGTAACCTCTCAGTACAGCTTAATCTGATGCACCTGGTATTGACAGCGTTGAAAATTGTTGGGCAGGATGAACATCTTAACCTTCAAGATTTATATGAGGAATGCATTCTCAATCAGGTAGACAGGATACTTGGTGATCAGACTAATTTCTTGCGTTCACAGTATGAACTGCTTCCCTCCAGTAGAAGATATAGAAATTAAATCGGTATAATAATTATTTTGTAGCGGTTTCTGTGCGTTTGTTTAACAAGTGTTTATCTGGACAGGTTTTTATCATTGTTTACTGTTATTATTATTGGTTTATTTATGTCTTTGCAACAAAATGTAGTCCACAACAATTTTTCTTTCGAGGACAATGAAGTATAATACTACTATTTTAGCGTTAGATAAATATGGAATTGGCATATTGCAATGACGTGAGAATCAATGATGTATGGCATAGTTGATGTCAAACCTGGCACTGGCAGCCTAACACATCTAAAGTTGTGATGTTTGAATGTGCAAATGCTTGAATGAGATTTGAGAGATACAATAACTTAATGTATTGTGTGTTTTAATGGCACTTGTTTGTCCTTTTTGGAGCGTGATATTCCATGCTCACCATCAGCAACTTTTACATTCTACTGAATATCTTCTTTTGTGTTCCACAGGTAGTTTGGAACAACTTGAGGTTGAGTAAATAAAGACATGGTTTTCAATTTTGTATGAACTTTTAAGTGATTAAAGTTATAGTTCACCCCAAAATGAAAATTCTGTCAAGTTGTTCCAACCAGTATGAACACAAAATAAGATATTTTGAAGAATGTCGGTAACCAAACAGTTGATGGTAGCCATTGACTAAATTACTATGGAAGTCAATGGCTGCCATCAACTGTTTGCTTACCAACTTGTTTCAGAATATCATCTTTTGCGTTAAACAAAATAAGAAAATGTTTGGCACAACTTGAGGGTAAGTAAATGATGACAGGAGTTAAATTTTTAGGTGAACTATCCCTTAAAGTTTTGGATAAACCATTGCAAAATCAGTACGCCAGAGCCTACAGTACTCGGCAAGTGCACACAGTTTCTTTTTTATTGTCAGGCGAGGATTATATGACAACATAACAAATGTCGTGCATGTAAAAAATTTTATTCAGCATGTAGCAGTTACACATGATGAGAGTATCACTCCGCTCTCTAATACAATGCATGTGTTACAACTGCAGCACGGAAATTAGGATTGACATGCTTGTAACTTCTAACAGCTCTTCAATTCAGAACGAACACATATGACTCGAATAGAGTCTGCAGTGAAGCAGTCGAAACCATGTGCACCAGTGCTTCATTTTAAACTTTGTTTCATGAGCGTCATTTTACAATTAGTCCAAATATTAGTAACACTTTATTTTGATAGTCCACTTTAGAAATTCTGCTAACTATAAGTAACTTTGCAACTACATGTTAAACAACAGTCATTAGAGTATTAGAAGACTGTGTGGTAACACTTTGTAAGCATACAAAGCACTTTTAAATCATTTGCAGACTATTAGTTTATAGTTGATTCATAGTTTATACAGTGTAGTCTGCACAGACTGTAGTGTCTACTGTAATTTCTAAAGAGTTAGATAAAGTTTGATTATCCTTTCTTTATTTCTTAACCATACCTAACTCACGTACAATATTTAAACCAGAAGTAAAGGAGTGTTTTAGATTTATTAGAAGTAAATTGGAAGTGGATTTATTAGAAGTAAACCGTTCCTACTTTATACTAAATTAAAGGCAATAACTTGCTTTTATTAGACATTAATTGCATTATTAGTGAGTGTTCCTGAAATACATTGAGCACAAATGTCTAGCAATTCACTTCACACATAACCATTATTTTACATTACTCTATCTATCTATCTATCTATCTATCTATCTAATGCATAGATATTTGAAAAAATAATAATATGTAAATTACAGTGGCAGCAAATGAAGAACTCACTATGTGTGCATAACCTATTTATGTAATGTAGAGGCTACAATTTATAAACTACAAATTAACTACAAACTAGTTTGCAAATTATTTAAAATTTGTTTATTACTTTATAGTTATTATAAAGTGCTGCCGACTCTGGGCTTAATATCGGTTTACACTTTATTTTGATGGTCCCTAAAACACACTGTTATGTATACTATAACTAACCCTAACCCTAACCTAACAGTCGACTAATATTCTAATGAGAGCTAGTTGACATGTAGTGGCACATTAATGAGAGATAGTAGTAGAGTTAGACATAGCTGCAATCAAATAAAGTGTAACCGAAAAACCTTTATCTCTCCAATCTGTTAAAAAAAAAAAGTGAGTGTGCTAGACTGACACAGGGCTGTTTATTATTTCTAATATCCAACACGGCCCACATTCACCATAAACACGCGTGCACCTGTTGGTAGCGGGTGTCTTTGAATGCTCCGCAAATGCAAACCAGACCTCGACGGGGGCTCACCAAAACAACGTGCGGTGGGAACCTTACGCTTGTGGCTAAACGGGTGGCGTTCACCTCTGTCAGGCTGGAGGGTCGGGGTTAGGGTGAGGGTGACGGGGTGCCAGTAGAGATTTGGGGTGTAGAGAACTTCTCAGCCGGGCAAGAGTTCAACCCCATCACGGCAGGCCAATCTGTTCCAGACAAGCTAAATGACACATTATTGGATCCAGACCTGACATGGGCGCTGTGTATATTACATTACCAGACAACAAGCCCACTTCAGCTCATTACCTCCGCCCACAGGGAGGAGAGCGCAACAGACACATCCAGAGAAAGAAAGAAAGGCTCTCTTTTAGCCTCGTCTTGCCTCTCTGCCGGGAAACTGTCAGATATTCCCGAGGCAGGTCTCTCCTGGAGCGATTTCTCAGAACACCCAAGACGTTCCTGGCCCAGAGGGATTTCTTCATAAAGATATTAGAAACACAAGACGGGATTCCTGTCCTCCTCTTCCTCGTCCCTCCCTCCCTGCGAAGATGAAAAGGAGGGGACGGGTTGACCAGGGCAGGGCATCGAGGTTAACTCTTTCATTCTGATTTCTATTAGGTTAGCTCCATCCCATGGGGACACAAGGAGCAATAACAAAATGGAATTGTGGCTGGAATGAAATTTCAATTGAGCAAGGCAAAGCAAATAAAGATCTTAATTCGCAAATTAAAACAGATAACAAATTTAATAGGTTTTGGTAAGAACTAAGTGCCAGACTATATACATGATGACAGTTATCACATTTTATTTCATCAGGGGTCTATTTTTATCAGTCTCTGTGGTTACACTTTATTTTGATAATCCAATTCTACTAATTATAAGTAACTTTGCCACTACAACTTTGCAACTCTCATTGGAGTATTAATAGACTGTTAGGTTAGGGTTTGGAAAACTAGTTACTTATAGTCAGTAGAATGTGTGTTGAGGATCATCAGAATAAAGTTAGCTAAGCAGACAGTATACTAATACTCTAATGACTGATAGTTGACATGTTGTTGCAAAGTTACTCATAGTTAGTAGAATGTCTAAAGTGGGCTATCAAAATAAAGTGTTACAGTGTCTACAGAAATGCAAAGTTCAAGTAAAAGTTCTTAAAAAAAATTGTACAACATAAGAATTCCAGTAGCAATAGTGTTATTACAATTGTATTACAATGTCATTACAAAATATATTTAAAACTACATGATGCATTTATGATGTGAATTTGGATCTGTTCCTTGCAATCGTATGGATTTGCAAGATTTAGATTACAGCACGGAAATAAAATTGACTACTTATGTGATTTTATGTTGGGTTTTAGTGTATTTTATGGTTCTAATGTCAGTCACAGCATGTGTCTGTAGTGAGAAAACACCTTTTGTGTCTGATGGCAAACAAAATGATTATTACATGATAAGTAATGGTTAAACATGTTATTAATTTAAATGTTTTAAAGTGTAGTCTTGTTAACAATATGCAATCCTTACAAAAGGGTTGACAGCAGAAGTCACACAATGTTAAAATTTCATATTAAGTAAATGAGTAAATGCGTTCAATAAATGTGATTGAAAATAATGTCATTGATATGACAACTGAATGCAATAGAATCATAATATTAATGCTGCGATTTCAATATTCATAAATAAGGATGCATACACATTTGTACATTTTTAAAGTTGTTCATATATAAATGATTTACGTTTTAGATGCTGTCAATATTGAATGTTTCTGGGTCTACTCAAACACAAGTACATGTGTGGTAGAATCACACTTTATGTAAAAATACATACAAATACTCATGAGATCACGCTGGAGTTAACAGATTTTCTGTATGATATTCAACAGATATACTATATATGTGACATATTACAGTCACAAACACACACATGGTTTATCGGACAGACAGCTGGGCTGCATATCTTTATTACACATTTGTTCGAGAACGACACAGGTATACGCCCTCACATTCTTACAACCAGAACACCAGGTCCCGCGTCGCAGCATGTAGCATGAGTAAATCGCATCACTGGCATGACGCCGCTCCTGCAGAGTACACCATCCTTGTGGTGTCAGGGTGGAGATTATCCCATCTGATTTACTGCCCCATAATCTCATTCCTCAGCTCTTCAACAGGGCCATCTGCTGCAGTCGGGTCTCATATAGCCTCTCTCTTTGTCTCATGCAGTCACTCCCTTGCAGTGTTGGGGGTAACGCATTACAAGTAACACGAGTTACGTAATCAGATTACTTTTTTCAAGTAACTAGTAAAGTAACGAATTACTTTTTAATTTACAAGATAATATCTGAGTTCGAAACGTCACCTGTGTTCGCAAGTTACTTTTTTTTTTCAATTCATTGATTGAAAATTACTCTAGACAAACATTTGTGTTCTTTTTTTATTGCTGAAGTGTGTTGACATGTCTTCTTCTGCATTCTACTGTACGGACGTAAATTTACTTTCCCTTCAGCCTGAGGCTTATTCATTTCACTTTTGGTGTGAAAAGGCTTTTATATTTGCCAAAAATCGAACTTTTTTATTTTAAAAACAAACAAGCAAGCCCTGCCCAGATTTAAAAAGTAACGCACAAGTAACGTAACGCATTACTTTCCATAAAAAAGTAACTAAGTAACGCAATTAGTTACTTTTTTATGGAGTAACGCAATATTGTAATGCATTACTTTTAAAAGTAACTTTCCCCAACACTGCTCACTTGTGACCTTTTTACGCTGCCTACCGAGTCGCCGAGGATTCCCTTCTCACCTGCCAAAGGGCAAGGCTGAAGAATAGGCGGTCACAAATAAAGGCCTGCCAAAAATACGAGAGGACAGACGTGGCGGTAGCGCTACAGCTGTGGTGGTAGCCATGTTCACAGTAGTCACTGAGCGAATATGACACGACTTGATGGGGCATATGAAACAATAACAGCTGTCTGTCGTGGCTCACTGACGGTAACAGTAGAGGAGCTACTGCGCGATGATGGGCGTCTAATATGACAGATGCATTTATTCTGTTGCCATAAAGGATATTTGACTACGTACACACTGCAGATAAATTCAGTTGTCCATTCACTTGAGAGTTGTGTTTCTCTTCTGTATGTGCAGTGCAAAAAAAAAAAAATCACAGAACTAGGTACGTCTTGACTCATTAGCGTTGCCAGATTTTGCTAGAAATAAAGAGAGAAAATAAGAACAAGCCCATGATAAATGATAAACTTAAAACATGTTATATTTGAAAAAAGCCACATAAGAAATTATCACAACCTGCCTACTTTAATAACTCCATAAACTGCATCACTTTATAAGACAAGAAGCCCAAAAATGCGTAATAAGCATTGCTTATAATAAGTGGACATGGCAACCCTTTGTCTCTGATAACATTCTAACTCTTTGTCCAGTTGAATAGCTTTTTATATATATGGTGACTTTTAATAGCATTCTTCTATAAATTATGTGGGTAATTATTTAATGTTAAAATAATTTCTCTGATCCCAGCTTAATGTGCAGAGACATACCAGACTATTGTAGACTGATTCCCTCCATAAGTATAAAAGCGCAAGTAGGCCACAGTCAATAGTGTGGTGGTGCATGAAGTGGTCACTTCCAAACCAAGCAGCTTCATATCAGTAAACCCAGTGAACTTGCATCTTAAAATTTCAACAAACTTGAATCCAATGTGGGGACATTTTCACATCACATGTCCCTTGTGCAAAACTCCAGATTGCGTGAATTCCTGTTGACTTTACTGCATTTTGTCTGTGAAATTTTGCCGTACAAAAGTAAATGTGATCACACTTTAACACTGTGACAATTTCAAAACATTGATCTGTGTTTGAGCAGCTAGTGGCATGAGTTTAAGGCTGGATTTGTCTGAACAGTGACAGATGGGGGGTTGTTCTGGAAACCTGTTTTTTTTTTTGCAATTTATCACTAGTGGAACAAAATAAATACATTCCATACAATTAAAGCGAAAACACAATGAAACAAAGGCAATTGACTTTAGTGTGCTTTACCTCACTGTTGTGCCTGACGAAGATCTCTGATCAAAATGCTCGCAGTTTTGTTAGAAAATAAAGGGAATAGTTGAACAGTGTGCGGATTTTCTTCATTTACTTACCTCACTGTCACATCAGATAACATATAACATATATTTATATAAAAAATGTTTGGTAACACTTTATTTTAGGGTCTTTTAACTAGTTGCTTATTAGCATGCATATTACTAGAGTATTAGCCATTTATTGATTAAACACATATTAATGGCTTATTCTACATGACCTTATTCTACATCCCTAATCCAACCCAATATCTAAAATTAACAACTACCTTACTATTAATAAGCAGCAAATTAGGAATTTATTGCGGGAAAAGTCGTAGTTAATAGTGAATAAGTGTACCCTATTCTAAAGTGTTACCACATGTTTATATAAACAATGTATTATTTTATAAGTATATCATAATTTTACAGTCTATCTTATTTTATTAAAATGAGATATAATTACAATTATATTAAAAGGATAGTTCACCCCAAAATTAAGTTTTATCATTTGGTACAATAACCAGGCAGCTCTAGGACAAACAAGTACCATATTTGATAGTTAGGGCAGATTATATTGGTCTTTTCTTTGCACAAAGAGGAACTATATTAGAAGAATTGCATCAAGTGCACAAGTTGCAAGGCCTTTTTATGTTTGTTTTTTTTATGTATTTATTTTTTTGGGGAGCAGGGTGAGTAAATGATTTAGATTTTTGAGTGAATTAACCCTTAAACTGTCCACTTCAGTAAGAGATGTGCATGTGATGTGTGCTGCTGCTGAATCAGTGGGATTTCTGAGACACAGCCTACTATCAGACCCCAAAAATGAGCTTTGTTCACGCTTTATTTGTCATCTCAATAGCTCTCTCTCTCTCTCTCTCTCTCGGTTCTGTCAGTGACCTGCCAGCAGCATGTAGGAGGATCTCTTTAAGCGAGTACGGTTCACCTCCTCACCCTCTGCTAGACAGGATGACTGTGAGAACTTCACCAATGCAACAATTTAGCCGCCTCTTTTTTCGGCACCACATTATTATCGTACAGACAGTTAACCGAGATGTGGGGCCATTGTGTGGCCATTAAGACACCCACTGAGAACACACACACACACACACACACACACACACTTACTTTGACCAAAATACTCCACACTTTTCCCACAAGACCTGAGAGAGTTACTTGTACTGACCTATCTTAAATAAAATGCTTTATTATTATTATTATTATTATTGAATATCAATGCATGTAAATAAACATGTCATAAATACTTATTTTCCCCTCTCATTGTTAATGCACATATACCTTGCTTTTTGTGATGACATTCTGCTTGTCTTGAGGACTCCTAACAGTAGTAATGAGCAAGAAATTAGAAATGAGCATTGCGTTGTTTTATTCGTTTGATTTAATTTAAATGTCCAATATTGTGTACATCTTGAATCTAAAATGAATTGTGCTCATTGACTTTGGACAACAAAGACCGCAGGTCAAGAGAAGATGTAATTATCGATGCTCACTTCAAACAAACAAACAAACAACAAAAGAAAGAAATGAATGCGATATTTGAGCACACAGCACATTCTGCATGTGTTGTTACCACATCTGTGTGTATTTATGTGTGTGTGTGTGTGTGTGTTTGTGTGTGTGTGTGTGTGTGTGTGCGTGTGTGCGTGTGTGTGAGGCAGAGGGCAGCTCCAGCGCACGGTTCCGGACCATTAACAGTGATTAATAGGTTTACATGCTTTCCCATGATCTCCAGTGACTTGTGGAATGGAGCGCTCACCTATGAGCCAGAGGAGAGACTGACCACTGACCACTGCCTCTCCGAACATCAGACATTACTCCCAAAATAGAGGTGCTTGTGACGAACGCCATAATCAGTGTTTGCTCATTTATAAGGCAGGAAAGACTGGAAACGGATTTTTAAGAAAATGCATTTGCAAACACACCGCAAAATGCATTTGGTAGCTCTTTAGTTTGGGGATCAGTTCTCACTATTAACTATTGCTTATTATCATGCATATTACTAGCATATTGACTGTTTATTAGTACTTACAAAGCACATTATAGTGTCTTATTCTGCATGAGCATAGATCCCTTAATCATATAGTACCTAAAATGTATCAGCTACCTTACTAACTAATAATAAGCAGCGAATTAGGAGTTTATTGAGGAAAAAACTGTAGTTAACAGCGCACGGTTCCGGACCATTAGCAGTGATTAATAGGTTTACATGCTTTCCCATGATCTCCACTGACTTGTGGAATGGAGCGCTCACCTATGAGCCAGAGGAGAGACTGACCACTGCCTCTCCGAACATCAGACATTACTCCCAAAATAGAGGTGCTTGTGACGAACGCCATAATCAGTGTTTGCTCATTTATAAGGCAGGAAAGACTGGAAACGGATTTTTAAGAAAATGCATTTGCAAACACACCGCAAAATGCATTTGGTAGCTCTTTAGTTTGGGGATCAGTTCTCACTATTAACTATTGCTTATTATCATGCATATTACTAGCATATTGACTGTTTATTAGTACTTACAAAGCACATTATAGTGTCTTATTCTGCATGAGCATATTCTAGATCCCTTAATCATATAGTACCTAAAATGTATCAGCTACCTTACTAACTAATAATAAGCAGCGAATTAGGAGTTTATTGAGGAAAAAACTGTAGTTAATATATAAAAAAAAAGAAAAAAAAAGTTTTGTTAATAATAATGATAACTGGTTAACTGATTAATTGTATTAAAATAACATATGAATAAATACAGTTTTAATGTATGCATCTATTAATATATTTTGTATTAAGTTATTTTAACTTAAAACAATCAGTATTATTTCATAAGCATGCATCTTTCATAAGAAACTATTTATTTAATATTTGTGTTGTTGATAACACTAAAATGTAAACACTTTTTAACACTTTGATGTGTGCTTGTGCATTTCAATCTAAACATTTATGAATTTATTTAATCTCTAAAGACTTTTAAACAATTTCATTTAAACATATTATAAACATATACTTAATCCAAACATGTGCACAACATATGAGAAATTATGATATTAGGAAATCCTTAATTTCAAAAATAAAATCAAATGATATATAATTCTCCATTTATTAAATGCATGCTTTTCATTAAAAAAAATATAATTATTATTATTAATTTCAGTGAAATGTTGTTTAATTTTCTGTCTAATAATACAAAATAAGTAATTTTATTAAAGACACTACCCAGCTATTTTTGCTGATAAATATATTCAGCTTTTGATTGTTGTCTAAAATGAGTCCCATTTCGCTTGACTTACAGGACAGTGTGAAAAGACTGCATGCAGTTGTTGTTTTCGGCATGTTTTCTCTGCAAACACCTCCTGAACAAGCTTTCTAGAACCTCAGATGTTTCTTTATAAATGATCCCTCTAATCTGCCGGAGATCACAATACTCCAGCATATTTACACTTGCAGCAGCACAAATATACAGCACTTCGATTAAGAAATAATACAATTTAGAAAGAGCGGGGTGTTTTATTCGCTCTTGTTGGGGAAATATGCTCTCTAATCCTCCAGTATAAGAACCATCTGTGTAAATGCGGCTCTTCAAAATTCACTTCAAAAGACATATGCACTGTAAATAATTATTATGCACCATATTTATATCATAATATGTATTTCTTAATATTTAAGTTAAAAACACTCTATTATGTCAGTGGTCATGTTCAGAATATGAACACGGTCAACAATGTCTCCACTGTAACGTCGTGCTGTCAAGACAAATATGATTCTTAACAATTCATGGCACATTTACTTTTACTAAATCCAGATTCTGACATATGAATCCAGTGATACGGATCGGTACTGCTGGCGTCAGGACAATCCACATGCATTACATGCATTACGCTTACTAAACAAGTAATCGTGAGACAAAGGTAAATAAATGAAATAGTTATTAAGTGTCATAAGTGTCACTTCTTTTACTGTTGCTCGTTTGAAGGCTGACGGACCCTCAAAGCGTCTGTCCGCACGCGGGCCTCACATGAAGACTCAAACACGTGTTGAACCCTGTTCCGCTTTTGTTGAAATTTGATGTCCCCACATAATACGCATATAAATATGCACAAAGCTTCGGAGGTTTCTTCATTTCCTGCGTGGGCCATACACAACTGCAGAGATTCCTGGGCATCGAGCGATATTGCAAAACCTGAGAAACTGTAATCTGCAATAATATGGTTTTCTTTTTCTTCTTCTCTGCAAATTCCTTTAACAGAGCTACATTCTCTCTTGCTCTTATGCTGTACTGAACTGAACGTGTTTTAATGGGGGTGAATTGTTTTCTTTGTCAGTGGCTATTTTTGGAAAAGCATTCTATAGATCCCTTAATCATATAGTACCTAAAATGTATCAGCTACCTTACTAACTAATAATAAGCAGCGAATTAGGAGTTTATTGAGGAAAAAACTGTAGTTAATATATAAAAAAAAAGAAAAAAAAAGTTTTGTTAATAATAATGATAACTGGTTAACTGATTAATTGTATTAAAATAACATATGAATAAATACAGTTTTAATGTATGCATCTATTAATATATTTTGTATTAAGTTATTTTAACTTAAAACAATCAGTATTATTTCATAAGCATGCATCTTTCATAAGAAACTATTTATTTAATATTTGTGTTGTTGATAACACTAAAATGTAAACACTTTTTAACACTTTGATGTGTGCTTGTGCATTTCAATCTAAACATTTATGAATTTATTTAATCTCTAAAGACTTTTAAACAATTTCATTTAAACATATTATAAACATATACTTAATCCAAACATGTGCACAACATATGAGAAATTATGATATTAGGAAATCCTTAATTTCAAAAATAAAATCAAATGATATATAATTCTCCATTTATTAAATGCATGCTTTTCATTAAAAAAAATATAATTATTATTATTAATTTCAGTGAAATGTTGTTTAATTTTCTGTCTAATAATACAAAATAAGTAATTTTATTAAAGACACTACCCAGCTATTTTTGCTGATAAATATATTCAGCTTTTGATTGTTGTCTAAAATGAGTCCCATTTCGCTTGACTTACAGGACAGTGTGAAAAGACTGCATGCAGTTGTTGTTTTCGGCATGTTTTCTCTGCAAACACCTACCTCCTGAACTTTCTAGATGAGACGATGGACCCACCTCAGATGTTTCTTTATAAATGATCCCTCTAATCTGCCGGAGATCACAATACTCCAGCATATTTACACTTGCAGCAGCACAAATATACAGCACTTCGATTAAGAAATAATACAATTTAGAAAGAGCGGGGTGTTTTATTCTCTCTTGTTGGGGAAATATGCTCTCTAATCCTCCAGTATAAGAACCATCTGTGTAAATGCGGCTCTTCAAAATTCACTTCAAAAGACATATGCACTGTAAATAATTATTATGCACCATATTTATATCATAATATGTATTTCTTAATATTTAAGTTAAAAACACTCTATTATGTCAGTGGTCATGTTCAGAATATGAACACGGTCAACAATGTCTCCACTGTAACGTCGTGCTGTCAAGACAAATATGATTCTTAACAATTCATGGCACATTTACTTTTACTAAATCCAGATTCTGACATATGAATCCAGTGATACGGATCGGTACTGCTGGCGTCAGGACAATCCACATGCATTACAGAGGATCCGCTTACTAAACAAGTAATCGTGAGACAAAGGTAAATAAATGAAATAGTTATTAAGTGTCACGGGGGATTTTTCTTTTACTGTTGCTCGTTTGAAGGCTGACGGACCCTCAAAGCGTCTGTCCGCACGCGGGCCTCACATGAAGACTCAAACACGTGTTGAACCCTGTTCCGCTTTTGTTGAAATTTGATGTTCCCACATAATACGCATATAAATATGCACAAAGCTTCGGAGGTTTCTTCATTTCCTGCGTGGGCCATACACAACTGCAGAGATTCCTGGGCATCGAGCGATATTGCAAAACCTGAGAAACTGTAATCTGCAATAATATGGTTTTCTTTTTCTTCTTCTGTGCAAATTCCTTTAACAGAGCTACATTCTCTCTTGCTCTTATGCTGTACTGAACTGAACGTGTTTTAATGGGGGTGAATTGTTTTCTTTGTCAGTGGCTATTTTTGGAAAAGCATTCTAACATACACTCTCTGCAGTCTTCATTATTTCATAGAATAAGAGCCTACTAGATTTTCTGACATGTACAGTAGAACAAGAACAC
The DNA here is from genome assembly GCF_001515625.1 of Sinocyclocheilus rhinocerous. NCBI lineage: Eukaryota > Metazoa > Chordata > Actinopteri > Cypriniformes > Cyprinidae > Sinocyclocheilus > Sinocyclocheilus rhinocerous. Next base: position 92,236 of record NW_015647048.1, read on the forward strand.
ACTCTACAGAACACTGAGCATCACGACATGCTTGACTTTCCATTTACAGTGTAAGGAATGAACCGCAAATAATTACAGCCACTATTTTTTTTTCTATTGTTACCTAAAATCTCTATTTTGATTAGATGTTTTTTTTTTTTTTTTCACATGTGTGAAATGTAAAAAGTATTGGAAATTGTCATTTATATATTATTTTCTTATACCGTATAAAAAAAAAATGGTGTAGAAATAATTTTCACTCAGAAATTGATAGTAAATTATACAAACAATTACAAAGAAAAAGCAAGCAACACATTGGATTAAATATAATATTTTTTGAAGTAGAAAGACTGAAATAGTATTTTCTTGTAAAATGCACTCCAAAAATCTATCTATCTATCTATCTATCTATCTATATATATATATATATATATATATACACACAGTGTATTTACATATATCATCAAAGGATGCATTAAATTAACAAGCATCTAAACAATCTGTAACAATTTTTTCTTATGCTAGATAATTCGTAGATGTTTTGTAAATTCTTAAAATTGCTTAATTATTAAACATTAACACATTACGTTACACAAATTACATTTGTCACAATTCTTTTAAACTGTCTAATAGCCTAATAAACATTTATGTATGCATGTATGTATCTATTTTTTTTGTTTTTTTGTTTGTTTATTTAGGGCCTAGACGGCAGAAATGGAACAGGAAATTATAACACACACACACACGCACACGCACACACACACACACGCACACACACACACACACACACACACACATACACACACACATACACACACACACACAAACACTGCATGAACTAATCACTGCACTATGGTTCCAACAACAAATGTGTATTTACAAAAAAACACTACTTTCTCTTTTACCAGAAATACTTTCTGGTAAATAGAGTAAATTAATAAAAAATAGAACACAGCAAATGAAAATACAAAACGGAAAAAGGAAAAACAAAGAGAAAACACAAAGTGACACACAAAGTCTTTTCATTTGCTCAATCACAAGGCAGTCGATCACATCTCAGTCTTGCAGAAGCCACTGCCTGAAACCCAAACCTGCTCCCTGAATGGCCAAAGGTAGAAGCATCTGAAGAACGTGCGGAGATGGAAAAAACAGATGGAAGGAGCATGGAAGCGCTGCAGCGTCTCAGCCACCTGATCTGGCCTTTACCCACAGCAGAGCTCCACAGCCCAAAAACAGAGCGCTTATTGTCCACGAGAAGGACGTACTGCTGTTTCTTAACCTTCTGGATCCTGAGCTGCTATATAAAGCTCTCCTGGGTCACACTTGGATTCTTAATGTAGTTTTAATGCTTTGACCCTGTACCCTTTAGCGGTCCCTTTGCAATTGTATTATGAACAAGGAGGGTACAGTACGCTGGATATACAGCTGGGTGGAAGTGTGCGGTTTCAGGGACGGCACCAGACTATTAATGCGTATTGGAACAGGAAACATCATTTAGCTTATTCAGAAATATCTGCATGACCTCAGGTGCTCATTTCTACTCGCAAAACTGCAGGGAGTTGGGAAATAACTGCGTTCTGTTATCCCACCTCCCAGAACGGTGCAAAAATGCCACGAAACCCAGCGGCTTCTGATCTCACAGTTGAGATCGCTTGATGTCGGAACTTACATTTTCACCCCACAAAACAGGGTTTCTTTCTAAGCCGCCACCAGCCAGATCTCCGGCGGCTCTTGGACTCCAATGTCTGTCCGCGGCCTGCGCTTCCCCGCGGGTTTGGTGGGAAGAACAGACCGGGTCTTTTTCTGGAGGTGCCACAGCACACAGTCAGGCATCCACACCTGTGTTTGCTTCCCTCCACACTAATTAAACCGCTGATGCATTTTATTTCCAGCACACTGGCTGCATTTATAAGAACTACGAGATGTGAAAGCTGCTTCAGAAGGTGAACGCAAGTCTTGAATGCACTTAGAGGAGTTTGAGAGGGTATAGCTACTCAACGCACATCTTATTGAGCAACAAAAGTGAATCATGTTTGAATAATTAAATTACAGCAAATTCATTCAAATTAGCCACCGATTCACAAAAGAACAAAAGATAGTATGGAAAAAATGCAATGTAAGTCAATGGCTACCAGCAACAGTTTGGTTACCAACATTGTTCAAAATAACTTATTTTGTGTTCAACAGAAGAAAGAAACTCATACAGGTTTTAAGGGTGAGTAAAAGATGACAGGTTTTTTATTTTTGGCTGAACTATCCCTTTAACTGAAACAAGCAACATAAGGTCAATGGAAAATCCAACATAATCTCACGGCAAATCATAACTATTTTACATTTAGGTGAATTGGTGGAACATTTTTATAAAGTTGTAAATTTTGTATAATTTGCTCACACCCCTCTGATGGATATGTTGGGTTAGGGCTGGACCTTCATGCTAACTTTTTTTTTTTAAATCCTATTTTTCATAGAAATCACATTGTACAAATTCATAAGATATCGCCACCTCATTAAATTGTTACGTTTTCTTTTGAGATTGGGTTGGAAAAATGTGACTTTCCCTACATATTTGCAAGCAGCAACAACAACAAACTATACCTATACATATAATTCACTGCAGTTTCCAAATGAAATTAACACTAAGTAAAACACCCCCAACTTTTTTTTTTTTTTTAATGATTGCAAGGGCAGATTATTGATTAATAAGACTCATTTTTGTCCGGTTCCTAACACAATACCCTGTTATGACTTCAAAACACTTTTACCATATTGCATGGTTTGGAAACTAATATAATTTGACGTTTGCATCACATAACCAGCTCCATATGTTTGACTTTTCCGACATAGTAAACTTGCTCGGTTGCGCACCCGGTACAACATTACTATTCAAAATAAAAGAGCTCAAAACTAGTATCGAGCTAAAATGGCACGGTTAATTCAGCAATTACACTTGTAGCTCACGTTTGCTTTTGTTAACACTATCGGTTAGAGTTAGTGGAGTTAGTGTATGTTAATTTTACACGATAGTGCATTAACCTTTTAGCGCCACTCACCTGACATTTAATTTTTTGAGCTACAGTGATATATTCAAGAATCAATCTAATAAAATATTGCAAAATTCACATTGATCTTTTTTGGAGAGAATTGAACTTGCTTTTAGCACCACACAAAGGAAATATCACTTCGTAAGTGCCACGTACAAAAAATAAAAATAAATAATAATACAAACATAAAATGCAAAGTCAAAATTAATCCCATTTAATTTTCTTAATGTGACATATTTCTAATTAAAACAGGATTTTCAACAAGAAAAAGCAAGATGGAACTTGATTTTAACCATGAATTGGCTGGAGGGTGAAAAGTGACTTTACACTGAAAAGACAATTGTTAGTAAATTTCACAAACAATTACAAAGAAATGGCAAGTAACTGAATTAAATGTGACATTTTTTAAGTAGAAAAACTGAAATAGTATTTTCTTGTAAAACATACTCCAGTAATCTTTGAACTTCGAAAATCATCTTGACAGTGTAATGTTTAACCATATTGTTTATTTTATGAGATGTACAATATTAGCATGTTCTAAAACATGCAATACTTTTACAGACATGCAGGTTCATAAAATATAAGGTAATATAAGTTGTTTTTATTGTATTATAAAATGCATTCAATATTTAAAGCCATCATAGCGTTTTTTTTTTTTTTTTTATGGATTTCCCGCAGCTTTAACATTGTAAAAGAGTCACACATCTTTGTAAATGTGTAGATGTGATGAATTCCCGTCATGGCAAGGTTCAGCAATTAGCCTTCCGTGTAAAGAGGCTTGAGCCCTCCAACGTAAATGTGTCGGATTTATGGATTCACTGCACCAAACTGACTGCTTCAAAGCCTGAACATCTGACTGGGAGTTCACAGATCTGATGGAGCTCACACACGACGGGCTGCAAATCTGGGAAACAGAGGAGCCCAGGGTGTGACGGGAGAGAAGGGCCGCTCCTCCTCAAACTGCAGGCCCATATCTCTTCACTGACACTCCTGATAAGACCACCTCTGTTTTGATAACTCAACTAAAATGTTTTGATCTGCACTTCAGGCAGCTGAACAGCTGAGAAACCCACAGCACGCTCACACGACACACAGCGGATGTTAACCCATTACCTTCAGCTGTTTAACTCTTGCACCCTGTCAATATTTAGCTGCACATCATGGGGAGAGTTAAGCTACTGTCTTTAAGTGACTAGTTAAGAAGTTGATCCACTGAGTGAATCATCATTCAAATCTAAAACATTTTACTCGATGCAATTTGGTAATATTGCTAGTATTCTGTAGATATTTTAAAATATCAAAATAAGAAACTATACTGAATTTTGATAACAGTAAACATCACAACCAGGTCAACCATTATATTATTAATAGCTGTTTTAGTAAGTGATTTATTGGAAACGATGTTTATATTTGAAATCGACACCCAAACTTACACACACATGAAGAAACATATACAATTTAAATATGAAACGTATTTAAACTTTATATGAAATGCATGAGGAAAAATATGTGTAATTTATTATAGCATTATTCGGTTTATACGTCCACTGTAACTCTCCCGCCATATCGACCGCGAGGAGACGCCATTCAGCTCACATGACCATAAACGATAAAACTACTCTTTGAAGTGACCATCGCATGTACCCTTCGCTATCGGACTTGCATTTTGCGGTAACAAGTTTGTTTCTGTGGCTTTAAGAAATCATAATATAGATCGGCCTTTCTCTTTCCGTTTGCGCTTTTTCTTCAAATACCTTGAAGCATCACCTAGTGGAACTACAAAAATAAAGCATATTTTCAAACTACACTCCCCCAAACTCAAACATCACAAACACAGCTCTCACGGCTCTATAAAGTGAAGGCAGAAAGGAGATGTTCCTGTGGAGCTCAGCACTGAGTGAACTTACAAGAGCAAACAAGTATAACCAAATTTTTTACATTTTGATAAAAGTAAGGTAATAAAAAGCATCATAACCTAATAATCCTTTATCACTCTTAATTTACATATAATGTAGATACATATGAATTATACTGGCTTATTCATAATTGACCAAACAATGTTTTAGTATTTTAGATGATGTATATTATGTACATTTAGGGCTAATAATCTCAGTCAAGCTCTCTGTCTTCCGTCTATCTGCGATATTGTGCTGCTCACAAACCATCAAAACTGCCTTAAGAAATATTTTACATCATTAGAAAGATTAAAAGGAACTGGCAGACTGTGCTGGCGAAGGCCATCCTTACCTGCTGATTGGCCACACTACTTTTGCCTTTATAATGGTGGTGGTTAAAGGGCCAACGACAAATAAGGAGTCTGATGTCCAAAAATCTAGCCATAAAATAATAATAAAGTAATGGGATTTTATGTAGTCTTGGCATTGTCACTTCATGCTGCACACAAAAAAATAAAAAATAAATAAATAAATAAAAATAAAATAAAATAAGTGAAAAATTTAAACCATAATATAAAAGTGACATGTTCCTATCATCATTTTAATGAATTGCATTTTTAATATATTTTTCAATACATTAAAAATCCTATTTTTTTTTCCTCATCATTTTTGGAGAGCTGTCAGACATCAGTACTGTTCCTACCATTCTCTTCTCTGCTTATTCATGAATAACACGCAATCCACAAACCAGACAGTCAAAGCTTTTGAAAACCCTTCAATCACAAGTGAAATCTACAGCTATCTTCAAGTTCGACTCCGTGACGTCTAGCGCGGATCCAGACTGTGGGACTGAACGTCTACTGCTAACGAGTGACATGATGAGAGTAGATGTTGGGCATCGTTTAGACGTTAGGAGTGAAATCAGACTGAGACGAGCAGGGAATGAGCAGAATGAGTTTAAATAGCTCCTGCTGAAATTGGGCATTTTACACTCTGGCAGTCGCCCAATTGAATAAATCGCGGCCAGTCTGAAGGGGCAAAGCGACTGAAGTTGCGGGCCACGTGAAATATTCACTTCTTCCCTGGGAACCGTCTTTGCCCTGACGGTTGGAAACGAGCCGGGAACATTGAGACGGCAGGGTCGATGTATGTCACTGGATGACGTTCACTTCTCTTTATCAGTTCCCACAGATGCTCTGCACCAAAACATTGATGTACTGTATGCCTAAAGCTATTTTGCCATGTACTGAATTAGTAAATGTGAAATGGATTTCCAATTGTCTTGACTGTGATAAGTTCACAATAACCTTCAGTTCAACAACTTCTACCTAATCTGAACAATGTTTATTGGTTTAGTTGAAGGTATTCAGGTTGATTCAGTTCAGCTTTGTTCATTTGACTCAAATAAAACAAGGTAATTTATCGATGTCACCACATGAAGAACATTTTAAATGGTTAATTTAAGTGAAAACATAATATTTCAGCATTTATAACAGCACTCATATGCGTGAAGTCGAATCTGGCTTACTGTCTCTCTCATCTCTCCCCAGAGTTTTCTCTCCTCTGAATTGAAAGAAAGAAAGAAGGAAAGAAGGAAAGAAAGAAAGAAAGAAATCCATTGTTTGCAGACAACAGAATCACGGTTTTGAAGCCTGTGTGTATACATTTAACAAGACTTTTTATTTTTTTTAATGTTTTTGTTATGTTTTTCCTGTTCATTTGAAAACGCAATAACCAAAAACAAACAAACAAACAAACAAACAAACAAACACTGTAATGTTACACACCAAGATCAATCAATCAATCAATCAATCAGTCAATTCTTATGAATCCTTATGGTACAATGACTCAAAATATTTATTTATTTATTTAAATTTTTATTATAAAATAATAATAATAATAATAATACTAATAATCAAATTTGTGCATAAAGAAATGTTCAAGAAGTTTGGGACACAGCTGTCCTCGTCCCGGTTTGTTTTAATCCGTTTTGGTATTTCATAATATCTCACATCTTTTATTATTATTCTGTTTTTAGGTAATGAACAGTGTACATCTTAGAACAACAGTTTTATTTCAGGTATGTTTCACAAATTAATTTCTGTTGTAACTGGGACAGTCGATAAGGAGCCTGTTCGCACATCCATTGCAGCAAATCCATTCCTCTTCTATGCATACAACATGTTTCAATAATATACAAGTGTTGTGGTGGTTTTTAATGAGTGTTTTAGGAGAAAAGTAGATCTAAGAGGCCTTATACTGGACTCTGTCACAGAGAAGAGTATGACTGAGAGGCTAAATATTAGAAAATGCTGGTTCATAAGAGCGTCATAACATACACACCACTGAAACAACAAAGGAGAATGAGCATAACTGACTCAGTAAATACGGTTCAAATGAATCAGAACACAAATATGAAACAACAGTTATTGTTAATCACATAACAAAAACAGTGTGGCATTTATTGCATGTAATGTGTATATTATTATGGCCAATGGCAAAAGAAGGGTTAACAGGCTTTTAGTGTTGAAGCAACACAAGATCAAAAACAAGACTAACAGGATTAATAAGACAAATAATAATTGGACAAAAAAAAACTAATTTTTAATAAACTACCACATGGAGCAATACTCTTGATTTTATTATCCCAGTGATTTTTATTTTATTTTTTATTTTTTATGGAATTAAGTTCATCACTGCTTTACCAAGTCAAAGGTCTCGTTTCAAACTGTTTGTTTGCCTTTGAATATTTGTAATGCTTGCCATTTTATAATTACTCTGAACTATGTTAAAGCATGATGCTCGAGGAATGTTTTAGTATGACATTCAAAGATACTGTAACTCGAAGTGTCTCAAACAAAAGCAAATGTTAGTGAGTGTGGAGAAACGGCTTTGAAACTCTAGCTTCACGATTGTAGTTAACTTTTGAGAATTTGCTTATGCATGTAATGTTTTGCCTTTTTTTTATCTACACGAACTGTCACATTCACAAGATATGTTTTTGGACTTTTTTTTGGAATTTTTGACATGCTACATCTCAGCAGTGAACACAACATGTGACAAAAAAGTACTAATTTTTGAAGGAGAAGAAACAACTGTTTTGAAATAATTGATCTACTGCCAATCTTCTGAAAAAAAAAATTTAGTTAGTAGCTTTTCAATTTTTCAGTTATGAACTTCATCATTGCTGTACCAAGTCAAACGTCTCATTTCAAACTGTTTGTTTGCCTTTCAATATTTGTAATGCTTAAACTACTACAATATGTTTTGTATTTAAATGATATAATACAGTGATGTTCAATTAATGTTTTAGCATGAGATCAAACTCGATGCTGTTGAACGAACTCATTGTGTCTCAAACAAAAGTGCATGCTAGTGAGTTTGGAGAATCTACTATGTTTTCTTGACTCTAGTTGATTATTTGGTTGGGCAGTCATTTTTTTCTACATGTTTTTTTAATATACATGAGCAGTCAAATGCATCCTTTTGTTTTAGACCCCCAGAGCTTCATCCCAGTGTAAGTTAGTTCCCTTTCAGTCGGTCACTCTCGACGTCACGTCGGATGACCGACGAAATTGGGATCTCGCTTAGAGAGACCAATCTACTTCGAGTGTAAACTAAACGAGCCAATGCACATTGGCATGCGATTATTGAATCCAGCTGCCGCTGATCACAGCGTGAGTATAAGTAGGCAGCAGATGCAGCGCATATTCAGCTTTTCGCTGAGGAGCCGAGCGATCACATCGTTCTGCTCCTGACTACTCTACTGAGACAAGAAGACTGAACGAGTTCAGCACGCTCTTGGAGAGCTCTTCGTGTTGGCGGTACGGCGCTTCAGCGGTGGTGGTTTCCCGTGTCGAGTGGGTTGCACACAACAGGCTGCACTACCCCTGTGTGCAGTCACCGGCTCGGCTCCTCAGCGAAAAGCTGAATATGCGCTGCATCTGCTGCCTACTTATACTCACGCTGTGATCAGCGGCAGCTGGATGCAATAATCGCATGCCAATGTGCATTGGCTCGTTTAGTTTACACTCGAAGTAGATTGGTCTCTCTAAGCGAGATCCCAATTTCGTCGGTCATCCGACGTGACGTCTCCGTTCCCTCCTTCAGGGAACGAGGGTTACCATACGTAACCGAGACGTTAGTAGCATGTCTATCTTTAGTTAGTTGGTGTGTGTGTGTGTATGTGACCAGAATAAAGTGTTCATCTCTTAACAACATTTGATTTGGTATTTTTGTTTTCAATGTTTAAGTGTGGTTTAACGGTCCAAATCCTTTTTGAGGGTATGTTAATGCATGATTAATAACATAATTTCCTTTTTCAAATCAAAAACTGCACCGCAATTGTTGCCTTAAAGAGCTATTTCTATCTGGTTTTACACATGAGTTTTGTTGGTATACATTAATGTAATTCGGTTGGTTCAGCTGTATCAAATAATATTTAGGGGTTACACTGTCCATATTACAGTGTATTTATACATTTAAGTACTGAGTAATATCAATTAAAAACATGCACTTACTATAGGGCTAGGGTTAGGGGTTGGTTTAGGGTTATTGCATGCAATTATGCATAATGTATTGTTATTACTATAGTAAGTCTATGTAACATATGTAACAAGAACACTAAAATAAAGTGTTGCCTATTTTTCACTTTAATAAAACGGGTTAACTTAGATGTTACTATTTAGAATACACTGTAAAAAAAAATTCCGTAAAATTTAAGGTAAAAAAACGGCAGTTGTGGTTGCCGGAATTTTACTGTAAAAAATACGGTAGCAACATTTTAGGTTTTACGGTTTTAACTTAAATTTACAGTTAAATACCATAATTTCATTAACTGATATAATGTAAATATACCAACCTATTGAAGTACTGAAATCTGTTTTGTACGCACAACGCTAATATACAAAACTGATAAGACAAAACTAAGAAGAAACACAGTTATTTCAACAAAAAAACATCAAATTTGAAATGTAACGCAGGGAATTCTGGGAATGTCAATTTAAGGTTATTCACTATACGGCTTTTTAACTTCCAAAAACGGTATACTACCGTAAAATTACATGTAATGTCCAATACAGTTTTTCACCTTATATAGTAGGGGAACTTACCGTTAACCATTTAACAGGTCTTTACTGTAGCATTTTTACAGTCTTTTACAGTTAAATTCACGGTCATTTTTTACAGTGTACCGTTGTTTTTAGTGTTTTTTTCAGTGTGATAAAACATATAGATTTGTTGTCAACAGGTTAGCTTCATTTCTGTCTTTTCATTTTTGCCCTTTTTTTTTTTACCACCAAGGTTTTTTCTACTGCATTTCTAGTATTCTTATATCTAATTTTATGATATGTTACATCAAAGTCCCTGCACCGCACTGATCACACACATCGCTCATCATGAGTTTGTGATATCTTTAATATTTGCTGCTCTAAGTGTGACGGTTAAATCCCGTCTCAGTCCGCTGAGTCCCAGCTGCTGCTGTGATCTCACACTAACCCTGTTGTTTATATCGGGACACAATTAAGTTCGGGCCGAACCAAGAGTCCCAGAGAGAGAGGCAGGAGTGCAGGCAGAGACTCAGGTTTCAGCAGCTCCTCTCTCGGCACATTACTGAGCTTAATAAACCGCCTCCTGTAACACTCTTATGCAATTACAAAACTGTGTGACTTTGCTTGTCCTTAAGAGTATTTACAGAAGCAAATAGGCAAACACAGAAGATTGCTGCAATACGATGACTTTTTTGGTAAGTTGCAGGATAAGGTACTAATCACTTACAATAGTAAATAAAATAAAAAAAATAAAAATAACATTTTCGTTAAATAATAATTCACAGGATTATTGCTAAATTGTAATACACATATATGCATACATTATTCATACCCATACAGCAATATATATATATATATATATACACACACATTATTAAATCTAGTGATGATCTTTAGTAGGCTATTCCATTCACATTTGCATCTAGCTTGAATGGAGGCTATTTTAAAATATGTTTTGGTATATGAAGGTTAAAAATAATTTTAATTTCCAAAATATAGATTTTATTGAGCTTCACTGTTTAAGACGTATATGTAGCATTGTCCAGATTATCATTCATTCATTCATTTTAATTATTTTAATGGGTAGCTGACATTAAAAATAGATGAAAATCTCTCTCTCTCTCTCTTTTTTTCTCCACCAGATGCACATTTTATTGAAAGCAAGCACGGAAATTATTGACAGATTATTTGATTATTTGTCATCCTGGAGAGAGAATATCACGCTCGACCTGAATATATCTGCCGAAGCCCTCTAGTGGGCCTATTATACGTGACTAGTCAGAAAATAACTGAAATATGATCTATATTAATCCCCTTAATCTGCATCTGCCAGGAACAAAATAAACATTTACACAAAACATCATATAATAGGTTTCATAACAATATGTAATTAAAGAGTCAAAGATGATGGTATAGTGGTAATAGTGACCATGATGACAACAATACTTGATAATAATGATTGAATGATAACTAATAGCTGTCATTATTTAACTTGTTTGTTTGTTTTTGCAATAAATAAATGTATAGATAAATAATACATTACTTATAAGAATCAACAAAAACAAGCCGCTCCTGGACTTCCTGCGACGCTGCCTTTGAGGGAGCAGAAACATCAGGCTTTCCTTCATTCCTCTCTCTCTCTCTCTCTCTCTCTCTATGGAGTCAGCGCTGGGTTCATGCTCTCCACATGTGTGGTCTAGCGGCCCGCGGGAGCCATCCCACAATCCCTGGCACACGTGTGTGGGACAGAGACAGAGCTCCACACACAGACCTGCTCACAGTACATCAGCTTCACATCAGCTCAGCTCAATCACACACGCCGGCTACAATCACACGTCTGCAGTCACAGCCTGCTGTTTAGACATAACCTAAATAGCTATTGGTTATACGTTAACAAGAGAAAACATGCGCAACATAAAAAAGCTAAAGTTAAAAACACATTTTATGTTACGTATGTGTATACTGTATGTCCTTGAATGTAATTAAAACAGGAAACAACTTGTTTTCAGTGAGGAAAAGTTACATTCTACTCACAACAAAAACTCAATATATATATATATATTTTTTTACATTTCATATGTATACTTTACACTACTTCTGCAGCATTTATTAGGCTAATCTTAGTTAATGTTAATCTTAAAAGGGACAAATTTTCACTTTTTCAGCTTTTCTTGCATTTAGTTTGGTTTCTGGCGTATCTGCCAGCTCAGAAAAGCTGAAAAGAAAACATCAGTTTCAGTTTGCAGCCGGTTTCTACATAGATAGATATTTGAATAAGACCAGCCATATATGGAGTCAAACACGCCCCTGGGGGCGGGGTGAGCAGAGCTCATTAGCATTTAAAGAGACATGCACCGAAACGGCTCGCTGTGAACAGAGCGGTTTTTGACAAGGTACAAAGGGTGTTGTTTTACACGACCATTGAAGAATTTTAACCAAAGTATTTTGCAGACGTATCATGAAGATCCTAAAAAAAAAAAAAATCATACCAACTTGTGGAAAATGGGCATCCGATGTCTCCTTTAATATTTACTGATGCATTTTTAAATCAAAGTTGTACTGTGAACTAACATTAACTTTTTATTAACTTACATTAACAAAGGTTAATACATGCTGTAAAAAATATATTGCTCAATGTTAGTTAATGCATTAAATAATGTTAACAAATAAAACCTTATTGTAAAGTTTTACCATTTTATTGAATTGAGAGCAAATTAATTAAAGTTGTTCAAAATGGACGTTATTTTAGATCCCAGTGTAAAGCTCATGTGTAGATTTACAATATAACTTTTTACTTTACACAAAACTATACCCAGAAGTTAATTGAATCTGTTAAAACATCCCTTCTGTGACACTAAAGGAAAAAGGGATTTAAAAAAAAAATTATTATGATTATTATTAGTCACATTTAGGTCCAAAGAAGATCATAAAAGTATCCAAAAAGATTCCAATAACAAAACATCTTTATTAAACTAAACAACACGGGTAAATCCACTGACGATGAGCAAACGAAACAGCGTGTTACACACAAACACTAAGAATACCAGACTGAAACTGAAGCGCTTACATATGCACAGAAACTAATGAGATAATTAACTAAACGACAGGTGAACGGAATGAGTAATTAAACAGACAGAGAAACTAGGTCAAATGACAAACACGGAAGACAGAACCCAAAATACAATGAAAACTGATTATAAGTGTTACATTATTATTATTATTATTATTATTATTATTATTATTATTATTATTATTATTATTATTATTATTATTATTATTATTATTATTATTATTATTATTATTATTATTATTATTATTCCCTGCCTTTAACAAAGAAATGAAGCTATTTTTTAGACATCTTAACAGGACAGGTCGGGATGTGGAAGTTTAATGTGTGTGTGTGTGTGTGTGTGTTTGTTTGTGTGTGTGTGTGTGTGTGTGTGTGTGTGAGAGTGTGTTAATGTAGTTCTGAGCTAAGCATGAGACAGAAAACACACGGATGGTTCAGGGAATCCCTTTCATATAACAGAGGTGAATTCCTTCAAACATCTGAAGATGAATGAACACACAGTAAATGGGTTCAGTAAAGCTACTTTCCCCCATAATGCTCTTGTCTCAGCGGTGCACCAGTGTTTAAGTCACTGTAAAGTGTTTCGTCTTACATCTCTGATCCAAAACGTTGTCTGACAAGATTATTCACCTTATTATCAACTTAACTCTTTATAGATGCCAAACCGGCCACAATTACGGCTTTCACCTCACATGAATCTCAAAAGCGTAGACGTTTTTTTGCTCACGCTGCATGTTGTTGCAATTTTGGGCATCATTAGAAGCAGATTGAGCAGCTGCTGCCTGAAGAAGCGCCTGTGTTTTGTGGCGGGACCCTGCTGGCTGTAATAATGTGAACGCTGCTGCAGGCTGAAGCTGCTTTAACCCTGCAGAGGTTATGCCCTCCGCTTTAATCAGGAGCAGACCAGTCACCTGATGGAGGTCACCGCTTCAAGTGCTGGTCATTTGGATGAAACCCGCGTCTGGTTTGGATCTGGCAGAGGGGTTAGAGGTGAGCGGCTGAATTTACATAGATTAAGAGAAAAGGCTTTGTGTGCAGGAGGCCTGAAACAGAAAGAAACAGCTTCAGATGACACTGCGAACGGCTGGACGCCCGAGAAGATGAGTTCAGAGGTTCACACAAACACATCCATTTAGACGAGGCCTTCTCTGTGCACTTCTGTTTCTTTGTATTGTTTTACTTCAGATATATGAAATTCACAAGCAGTGCATGAATTCAGTCCTCTACATAATTCAAAATTACAAACAGTATGTATGTAGTATGTAGCAAGTATTAGAACTTTTCTTCTAATTATTCTTCTGAATGGTTACTAAAGTCATGAGAGGCCATATTTTACAGTAATTTTACCACGGTTAAGTAGTGTTTCTAAGCAGAACACACACACTACAACCCCCCACCCATTATTATTTAAAATAATAATAATAATAATAATAGTTTTATTCATTCAGCAAAGACACATTAAATTGATGAGAAGTAACAGTAAATACATTTATAATGTTAATAATAGATTTATACTGAACTAAATAAAGTATTACAGTTTCCACAGAAAATATCGACAATTCTTATATAATAATCGGAAATGTTTCTTGAGCAGCAAATCAGCATATTAAAATGATTTCTGAAGATCATGTGACACTGAAGACTGGAGTAATGATGCTGAAAATTCAGCTTTGATCACAGAAATAAATTACATTTTAACAGATATTCACATAGAAAACAGATATTTTAAATAGTAATAATATTTCACATTTTTACTGTTTTTAATTGTATTGTTTTATTAAATAAATGCAGCCTTGGTGAGCATTAAAACATTAAAGATATCTTCATTTCAGCATCTGTGTACAGCCTGAAGCACCTTTTTATATAAGTATGACATTGATAATGTGATAAAAGAAGCAAATGTTTAATAAATAATAATTATTATTAAAAAACATAAAAAATAAACACGTGTTCTGGAAAGTGATATCATTATCACAAGTCCCAGAGACTTGAGGATGAAAAAAAAAAAAAAAAAAAAAACAGTAAACAGTTCCTAAAATAATTTTTTATATAAAATAATAACTTTTTGATCATTTGAAGAACCTTTATCCACAATAAAGAACCTTTTGTGAAATGAAAAGGTTCCATGAATGTTAAAGGTTCTTCATGGAATCATCTACCAAAAAAACAAAAAAAAAAACATTTATTTTTAAGAGTGTAGCAAAACCATCCAGAATAACGCATAATAACAGTTACATTTTTACCATAAAATGTTAAAATCTGTCAACATTTGAATTAATATAAATAAGTGACAAGATAATACATGTTAAATAAGATGCTGTTTTATATGAATCAGTACTGTATTACTGTGTGCTGAGTGTGTTTGAGACGCGCTGAAAGTAGTGCTTTATGATCAGTGCTTGCCACCTGCAGCTCTCTGAGGTATTGTGTCAGTTTGTATCTCAGTTTGTAGAAACTCAGTGGAGTGTGAAACAGCAGCCTTGAACATGTTTCATGTGAGAGCCTCTGTGAACATCGCCATCAGCAGCAGCAGCATCTGTACAACTGCATCAGACACAGTTATTCTGTGAGGTTTGACTTGTCTTTCATTTTAAAACACAGCTTCTTGTGTACTGTTCATCCAGTATTCCTTAAATCAGAACGGGTCAAATCCTTACAAATAATGGCCACTTGCAAACAGATCGGTGATGTATATGAAATAGAGTTGCAGCTCTTCAGTCTTCACTGACGGGGTCTGTGTTGTGTCTGTGTGACAGGAGCGTGAGACACCTTCCCCTGATGGAGATCTGGACGTTAAGCAGCTGCAGTCTTGTGGATTCAGCTTCTGCATGAGGAGACATTCAGGACCGCTGATGACGTCTGACGAGGCTCAATAAAACAGCTAATTAGCATGGGGGTGTTTGCATGCTGAGGATGGATTATTTGTGTCAGTGCACCTAAATGTGCGGCCTTCATCACCTCCTGCTGTAACCTGATGGTCATTTCACCTCAATTTATTTACAGGAAAGCATATCACTTTCTCCTTTTAAAGTCAACATTAGTGAAAGTGAGACAGACAGTGACTGAGACTTTCCAGTGACCTCAAAAAGTGTTTGTACACTTAAGTTACACATTCTGCCTGAAATCTGGATGTTTGATTAAAATGGCTCAATAAATATTCAAAATAATACAAATGTAAAAACACTGAAAGGTTTGTGTGTGGGAGTACATTATTATTTTTTTGGCTAAAATACAGCTCAGATTTTTGGAATAATTATTTTTTTTTTTTGTTTGTTTTTTTTTTTTTTTAAGAATTCTCTTCTGCTCACCAAGGCTGCATTTATTTGATCCAAATTTCAAATATTAGTTTTCTGTGTGAATATCTGTTAAACTGTAATTTATTTCTGTGATGCGCAGCTGTATTTTCAGCATCATTACTCCAGTCTTCAGTGTCACATGATCTTCAGAAATCATTCTAATATGCTGAATTGGTGTTTAATTAATATTAGTTATTATTGGTTCATCTTATTATTAATGTTGAACAGTTTTGCTCGTTGATATGTTTGTGGAAAATTTGTTTTATGATTCTTTGATGCATAGAAAGAATATTTTTTTGAAATAGAGATCTTTTTAAATTACACTGAAGACTGGAGTAATGATGATGAAAATTCAGCTTTGCATCACATAAATAAATTACATTTTGCAATATATTCAGATAGAAAATAGTTATTTTAAATTTTAATATTTTTTCACAATATTCCTATTTTTACTGTATGTTTGATCAAATAAATGCAGCCTTGATGAGCAGAAGAGGCTCCTTTCAAAAACATAAAAAAATCTTAATTATTCCAAAGTGACATGTAGTGTAAATAATGTGTATGATAAACATAAAAATGTAAAGAACGTCACACAAACATGAAACAACATGCATACGCTTTCATGACTAGCATCTAGCATGTAGTAAGACCATCGACTCTAAGCAGCGCTCTAAAAATAAATGTGCTCATTTCTCTCTAGACTGCTTTCCCTCAACATCCCTCGCTGTTTTGTTTTCACCGCCCACACCGTAATGACAAAAATGCCCGCCACTCCGGCCTGGTTGACTTCACGTAATTTTCTTGTGGCTAAATCCATCGTCCCTGCTTTATGTCAACACACGGCTCGACTAAAAGCCTCCAGAGCGCTGGACGAAGCCCGAAACACGCTCACAGTCCTTCTCTCTGAGAAGAGCCTCGTGGAGAAAAGCTGAGAAAAAGAAAAATGTTAATATTAGCGGCTAAAAACAATGGCCCCCTGTGAGCCGCTGTGCTGGGAGTGCTGTCACAGACTGAGGCAGTTAGCCGCTAACCTAAACCCAGCGCCGAAAACACCTGCTCGAAGTCCTGCGGCTTAATAATCTGTCTCAGCTGTACGCTGCACTTTTATCTCACTGGGTTCCCTGTTCTCATAAAGAAGTCTTTGTGTCTGATTTGTGGGTGCATCAGCCACCAGAAAGCAATATGAAGAGGGTCTTCTCTTATGCTGTTCCCCTCTACTGTATTGTTTATGCATGAAATGAGGATATGTTTGAACAGGCTGCGGTTCGGAGAGATCAGGCTCCTGCGAGGAGCACAGAGAGACACAGAGAGTCACATGAGTCAAAGACAGATGAGAATTACACTATATGATGGTCACACAGCTTCTGCTTTCTGATTCTTGTAATACAAACGTCCTAACATTACTAGCAGAATTTCCTAATATCAAAGGTTATAAATGAACTGCAATCTTTATTTGTTTCTGTGTTGTATCTGTTGCCGATCACTGATTTGTTTCATTGCAATGGCCCTCTTAAGTATTATTCTTGTATTATTCTGTTTGTCTACCATTTGATTGTTGTATCTCAATTGTAAAGTGTCCTTGAGCTATGGCAAGGCGCTATGTAAATTAATCTTATTATTATCATTAATCAAATGTTTTTCAAATAATGTACTTCTTTCATTACTAAATGCATATTGGTAACACAAAGATTACACAAAATGGGAAGCTATATGCAACATAGACTGCATTTGACAAAATTATGACTAGCACACAATTTGTTATGTTCTTAGAGATGTGTATTTTGTCTATACTGTATTTGTCTGTAATTCTGTCATCTGTTTTGAAGGCATAGTATTTTTTTAGCAAGTATATTTCATTACTTTAAATTCATGCATAATATATATAATCACTACTTGATTACTAATACATTTGCATTTTATTTCCCAATGCTTTCTATTAACTTACATAATTGTCACTAATTTACACAGTTTAGTTGCATATTTATTAATGTAAAAAATCTAAATGCTTTTTAATTTTGTGATATCAGCGACATTATTGCCCATGTTGATTATCAGTAAGCATGTTCTTACTGGAGTAAGAATAAAAAAAACAAGTATTTATGTTGCTATACAGAGATCACACAATCATCCATGTCTTGCAATTCACAGTTGCAGTCCGAATTAAAGGAACACTCCACTATTTTTGAAAATAGGCTCATTTTCCAACTCCCCTAGAGTTAAACAGTTGAGTTTTACCGTTTTCGAATCAATTCAGCCGATCGCTAGGAGCTATGCTCTCATTCCGGCGTAATAACCAAGGAACTTTGTTGCCGTACCATGGGTGCAGCAGGCGCAATGATATTACGCAGCGCCTGAAAATAGTCCTATTGGAAATTACCTAGCTGGGACTATTTTCAGGCGGTTTTCAGTCAAGTTTTAAATAGGAAAAATATCAAAACTCTTTGGTCATTTTTGAGCGAGATGCTAACGGTCTAATCAGATTCAATGATCTATGCTAAGCTACAGCTAAAAGTGCTACCGCCAGACCCGGAGATTGGCTGAATGGATTCGAAAATGGTAAAACTCAACTGTTTAACTCCAGGGGAGTTGGAAAATGAGACTATTTTCAAAAATATTGGAATGTTCCTTTAAATAAACACAAATGATGAAAAAAAAAAAAAGGTCAACCTGCTGCAATATAACCACTGTCACTCCAAAGCTGATGGGGGCAGCAGAGAGTTTAGAACTGTCATTTTGGTTGTTTAAGAAGGTGAATAAGAGGTGGAAAAAAAACATAAACAAATAGTTAATTAGTTAGTGTAAGTGTGGTGTTTGAAGGGTTCGCCTTCATCAGTGCTGAAATTAATCTTGCATCATGAATATTTACAGTACATTCGGTCTCAGTTTGTGCATTACATACGTTTTTAATTATGTATTTGCAATTATCTTGTATTTTACTGTCATGGAAATCCACAAAGATCAATTATTTTTAAACCTATGTTCTTTGTTTTTTTTTCAGACACTTTTTTTTTTTTTTTTTTTTACACTTTTTTTTTTTTTTTTTTTGCTCTACAGATACTAAAATGTCTGTCCAGACTAGAGTCTTTCAAGTGCATTGACAATGACGTTAATTCTGAAAGTATTGCCGTATTTGCTGTACATTTTTACGAGAACACCGAAATAATTTGCTGTTTCTCACAAACACGAGCACACATACTTTCCTTTGTGTGCACAGTGGGATGTGTTTTTGTAGATCATTTGACGGAGAAATATTTGAGCTGCATGAGTTCCTCTGTGATGTTCTGCCAAGAGGGAGTGGGGAGCTGTTGAGACCCTCCAAACAACTCTCAGTTCCCAGAATTCAGCAGGCCCTTGACGCCCACCGCCGCTCCTGCTCGTAACAGCCAGGAGGAGGCCACTGCTGTTTGGACAAATATGTGTGATACAGTCAGGATCCTTTCATGCAGTACAACCGCTGTGACAAGACATCTCTGTTATGACTTAGTACTCTGGTTAAAGATTGTACTCTGAAGATTTGCCCAAAAGCCCATTTTTAATGCAAGTGGTTCACTAGCAGATACTTTTTACTGTGTCTACAAGCAAAACCGAGCTACAACAGAAAACTATTTAAGTGCAAATTCTAACTCAGTAAGCTTACCTTACATAGCCATTTTTAACCCAGTTATAAGTTCTAAGAACGTTTTGCTAACATTCCCGTTAAGTTATGAAAATTGTATTACTTCTGAATGTTCTCTGTCCAGTTTTTTAAAATATTTTAAAAACTTTTTTTTTTTCTGTGAGAATGTTAAGAGAACATTCCATTTGATAATTTTGAAAACATTATGGGAATGTTACGTTTGAATGTTCTCTGAACGTTCTGAAACAAGTAGTAACATTTAAAAAACATTATGATGATGAATGTCCAACTAAAACGTTTCAGAAATAAAACTTTCAATGCATGTACTATATAGATTTTTTTTTTTTTTCGCTAACGCTTTGAGAGCATTATTAAAGACCAGATAACTCCCCAGCTAACAAAAATATGTTCTAAGAACATTTGGCTAACGTTTCATTAAGTTATAAAAACGTTATTTCTGAATGTTCTCTGAACGTTCAAAACATCCAGTTTAAAAAAAAAATATTTTATTGGTTATATGAACGTTAAGGAAACATGCAAACATTATGGGAATGTTATTTTTGAATGTTCCTTGGACTTTTGAAACAAATAGAAACATTTAAAAAAACGTTAGATGAACGTCCAACTAAAACGTTTTAGAAATAAAACGTTCCACGAACAATGTTTTTGTGCTAACATTTTTATAACATTATTAAAGACCAGATAACTCTGAACAAACATTCTACTAACGTTACTGGATGAACCTTTTGTTCATAACTTTGAGAGAACCTTGCCAGAACTTTCTGAGAACGCTCCTTGTTAGCTGGGAATTTAACTAGTTTATTTGCTATGCATGCTTAACTTGCTGTGTAACCTTTTTATGCTTCCAATCAGGCTTGGATTAATCACCACTCTCTGTTACTCTGAATAACTAAACCACATTTTTGAGGCGGCATGCTGTAAGTAACAGTGTTTTTATCATTCAGTTCATCAAATGTTCTGAAGTACGACGGATGCGGTCTCATCCAACATTCCGAACTAGTTTTCCATAGTGATTTATATTGAATCATGATAGCTTGGAAGAGACCTTTAGACCTTGCATCCTCTTTCTTTCTCTCCCGTTCATCTGGCCCGTGCCTCACCCTGGTTCTGCCTCACTGGCATCCCAGAATGTGTGATGCATGCTGGGCCGTCCCCTAGGCGGTCAGGGGGCCATGTGTCTGCTCAAATGCCTACCGAGACACTCCTTATATGGCTGCCCTGAACTCCTCTCACCTCTGCACAACTTTAGTACCATCATCATGAATAACCGCTAGTGACCAGTAGCATCATAAATAGTTAGCAAATATCCAAATGTATTATTTTTAGCAAAGCCACATTGCTGTTTCACCAATATATGCTTTCCATATATGTAAGCCAATGGCACAGGGCGACTATAAGTACAATATCTCTGTAGAGTGTAAAGTTAGCAATAACACTCTTTTTTTGGGGTATAAATTCTAAGGATGCATTCAGACAATTTCTTCATTTAGGACTAAAACGTATCAGTAAATTAGTTCCATCCAATTAAAGTGTGACTTTTAGAGAACTGGTAGCTTAGCAACATGCTAATTCCAACTCGAAGCAATAGCTTAGTCACTGGCGTATGATTGGCAATTGACTCTTCCAAATATTGCACTTTTGAAGTTTAATTTCAGGAGCCGACAGTATGTAGACAGCAGAGATCCGGGCAGCTCACTAGGTTTTGGAACAGAGCCACTGATCATCTGGTATCTCTCTTTTGGTCCCGGTTTCATGGTGAATAAAACGCTGTGCCTCTTTCACTGATGACCTTCTAGAAGGCTGGATGAGTCTTAAACTTTGTCAAGCATCATTTCTTTTCATCTTTCCTGTGCCTCTCATTACACTTTATATCTGCACCACGGGCTGCACAAATACAGTCCACTGCAAGTTTCCCTTGAAAAAAATAGTTTCCCTGATACAAAAACAGAGTTGCCTTTGTTGTTCAGAACTTTATTATCAGGAACAATTTATGAAGAAACACGGGTTATGATTTTATGCTAAATAAAGGGGAACGTTGATTTAGGGAGATGGAGAGCATACAGATGGAGAAACACTTGATGCATGGGACTTCAGCTCAATTTTAAGGAACTAGTAGAAGCTTATTCCAAAGTGTTCCTCATATTTCACATTCATGCTAATCTTGTCTGATTGTTGTTCAGGTTTGGAGAATTTTGCAAGTCCTGTCGCATAAATGAGGTATCATTCATGCTCAATGCACAAACAGTGCAGGACAAGGTACAGTGAATTCCGAAGTTTAATACTGACCCTTCACCAAGCACCGCTGATAAAACATTAATTATTAGTGTTCTTTAGTTGCTGTGTACGAAAGGTCCTCTCTTAGGGGAAGGCATTATAGTGTGCTCACAGAGGACTCTTGTGAGCACAGTGCATGTGATATTTACATTTTTAATGAAAAGTAAATTAGTGCAGGGCTCCAACTCAAGAAGCATGTTCAGGTCATTGAGTAATCCAGCGCTGAGGTCTGAGCCTCAGTCCTGCGCTCTCTTGAACCTCACCGAGAGCACTGGGGCAGGACCCAGGGGAACGTCATTCATTGCCCCGAGGATTTGGTTAGGTGGGAGGCCAGGTTTTCCTGGTATTTCGCCACAGCCCAGTAAATAAACACAGAGTCCAGCTGCAAAGGGCTCAGCACAGCTTCAAGAAAAGAGAGTTGGGGATAAAAGAGCAAGAGAAGGAGGAGATCTTAGTTCACCTCCCAGTCAGAGGGGGTCCCTGTCCTCTCAGGCAGGAGAGGGGGATAGGAACTAGGGGGTTTGTATGGAGAGGTAATTGCCAGCGAAACTTGAGCAGCTCTTAAGCACCGTACCCATAAACTTGGGGTCGTAAAGTGAGCACCTCCCATGTAGTCATGCAGTAAAAACACACAAGGTCTCGAAGCCCCTGCTGGCCGAGGAAGATTCAATGGACAGCACAGGGACGTCTGATCTAAGAGGAGGTGCACTTCTGCTGACAACTCATACTGTCTCCTGACAAACTCCTTGTTTTATTTGTTAAAAATGTACGTAGATCTTTCCTTTGTGAGGATCTTTTTTTTTTTACAATCACGTTACTGGATAATTATTTTATTGGGTTATTTGAGGAGGTAGTGTTAGACTAATAGTTAACAACTGGGGTTTTTAACATGTCCCTCTCCAAGTTTCACTGGAAATCTATTAGAATACAAATCTCCGGGTTCATAATTTTAATTAGTGTGCTGAAAGTCATTTCGGGTGAAAACCGCATGCTAAACTCCAGCCGTGATGGGAATTGTCCGTTCTTAAACGTGCGTCTTGACAAAAGGAAACTCAACCAAGGTCATTTGGATCCTGCCACATGTTCTTAAGCACTGTGCTGGAAGTCCACCAATTCTCCATGTCAGCCCTAAATTGGGCCTGTCGTTGTGTTTTAGGGGATTTTAGCCGAGGCCTGGCCAGGGCCCCTTGTGAAAAGTGCTTTCCTCAGCAGTTGCCTGTCTAGGCCCACTTCCTGTGCCTCAGCCTCTCTTTTTCTCAGTGTTATTGAGCCTACCAAATGGCCCTGATTTCACCGGTGGTCTCCACCTAATAATCAGGATGATGGACGTGTTCCATTGCTCATGGCCTTGGGTTCCTCCAGAAGTGGACCAGACCAGGCCAGTCCTTTTGTACAGTAACAGTTGATTGGAGAGAAAAAAAGAGTCCTTTGCAGAGCCGTAATTTCAACATGGAATGCATTAGATTGTAATTACATTTAAAAAGTCTAATTAACTAAAAAAAACTTATATGGTCATCAGTTGCAAAGGGGGTTGGGGTGGCTTTGTTTTTGAAGAAAGACAAAAGTTTTGTGTGGCACAGGGGAGGAAGGTAACTGGAGAAGAGGAGTTAATCTGGATCAGTTAAGGAGTGTTTACACCACAAATGAGCTCTGAATATTCTCCAGTGCATTTAGGGAGAATTAGAGTTGCAGTGGGATAATGAGCTATATGAGCCTGTGATTTACACCAGGCCCAAAAGAATGTCAAGCACAAATAAACACAAGTATGATGTATGAACAGGGTGAACGCGGACCCGTTCAACTTACTGTAAGTGGACAAAATCCAATTTAATCAACTGTGAAACCGAAAAGGGGGGAAATGTATGGAAAAGTTGGGTTTTCTAGTAAACATGTGGTGATGAGTGCTGAGCAAAACTAATGGCGTGCAATAAGTCAGCACATCTTTAGTTGAGGAGACATCTTCTTAATTTAACATCCTACCCACCATTTAGTCCAGTCCAGGTATTTTCCTGCCAGATGCTTACACGCAATGTAGCCTATGTGGGAACTGAATTGATGTAGCATTAAATGCTTGTTGAACCAGGGGACATACGTTCTCTCTGACCATACACACACATTTCCATAGCTGCTGCCCTTGTTCAGACACCTCTAACAAGGTCTTTTCTGAAACTGATCCACAGTCTCTCCCCGAGGAGTCTTGAGCTCGCTCTGGGCGGTCTGTCCGTGCCTCTCCCAGTACTTCATCCCACTGCTCCATCCATCCAATCAAAACACAGCGATCCAGAACTCTTGCACCAGATTAAACCAAGCCTGGCTCTTTTTTCACTTTGTCTGTGCATTTTTTTTTTCTCAATCTATTTATATTCGGGGACATTCCAGAAAATATTAGTAATGATCAGATCCAATAAAAGCAACGACTGCTGTGTTCTCGACATTCTCCTGGTCCTCAGAGGATAACTGAGTGATGGCCCTCTGGGGCCACCTCAGAGAGGTGATAAGAGCGCTGAGGTTGACCTCCCATGTAGGGTGTGCTCTTTTAGTCACTGGCTGCTCACAGTTCTGTTCTGTTATTGCGTTGCTATTATTCTTGCCACCACAGCGAATGTATGAGGGGCAGGTCAGGGCTATTTTAAACTTTATACGTACTATCTTCATGCATGCAATTTTGCAAAAGGTCAGTGCAGTCACCAAAAAAACCTGTGGAGCGCATGGACAAATTGGCGACCCACATATTCCCATCCTGGTCCACGTTCTTACCAGGGAGGCCCATCTGATCTCTCCCTGATGCCTGATTATGTGGCTTTGAAGGCAGAGATCTTAGTCTGGTTAGGACTGTTTTTGGTGCATACAGCTCAGCAGATCCAAGCTGAGGCGTACAATCCCAAAGTTGCTGCGTGTGTCCAGATGAACCACAAACTGGCTTATATTAGCAGAGTGGTTGCTTCTTACTGAGCTGCATATAACCACCCAAGTCGTAGAAAAAACCATAGTGAGCTGTTTCCCAAACTCCATATTTCACAAGCAGCTGAGATAATCAGAATAAAGAGGCCACAAGTGATGACGGAGACAACTGAGGCAGTAGCTAAGTTTAGCAAAAAAAAAACAAAGGTGAGAGAGGTCTGATGAACAACATGCGGCACAAAGGGGATTTTGCCTCTAGTATGATGCCTCTATTGTCAACATACCCAGCAGAGATGAATCCAGAGATGCAATCGTGGATCATCCCAGCATTGATGGACTATGCAAGGCATTAAAAAAAAAAAAAAGAACTGTTTGTCAAGTCTTAGTCTATTCTAAGAAATACTGTCAGATGAGTTCTGTCTCTTAGTTTCCAGATTGATTTGAAACTAATTGCTTGCTGGAGGGCTGTGGACATATTAAAAAGTGTGGTGTTTAAGGATGAACACACTCCACTTGGAAGTAGAATTCACTTCTATTGATTTGACTGCTCACTTATCAAGCAAGTGTGGTGCATTGATAGGACTGCAAGCGTATGCAAGAACCAGAGTTGCCTTCACTCACATGAGTTACACCTCGGTGACAGAGTGTTAGTCCCGAAACTCTTTGCTATTATTATAAATTTCTTTATGGTAGGGTTTCCCACAATTTCCCACATGTGTGGCCTATGATGTACAAAGTCTAGCAGACTGAGCTTGGCCTTGCCGTATAGGGCTCATGAAGACATTGAGGTGGAGGATCAAGTCTTTCCCCACTTAAACAGGAACTCTGGGAGTTAGTGGAGCAGTTCTGAGATGTGTTCTCCAGGACCCACAGGCAGGCCAGCGTAATCCATCATCACACCCCCTGGAGTACTCGTCAAGCAGAAGTCCTGCTGTGTGCCAGAGGAACGGTATTAAACAGCTGGGAGTTTTAGAGGAATCTGGTAGCTTGTGATCAAGCCCTATTTTGGTGGTCAACGAACCCGAACAGCTACCCGATGCTCATTTGGATGAACTCAGTGACACCTAGGTGTAATAATACCACACAATGTGAGTAACTTCAAGGTGCTGAATCTTTTGTTTGGTCACAGCTAGTGCGTAACTGGTTAAGCATTAAGTTAAGAGCCCTATTAAGCTTTATAAATGGTTGTACACTTGCTTCCAAGTGTATGATGGAAGTGTTGATAACTTTGAACGTTCCCACAATGGTAAACATTACTTACAGCATTTCCCAATCTTTGCAGATTGTAAAAATTGCATTATGTCTACCATGTTACCAATTGCTATTGGATCAGAAGCCTACTAAACCAGATTCCCGTCTGTCTTCATGAAGTGATGTTGTTCTTGCAGCTTAAGCAATTACATTTTCATTTTAGAGGTTAGCATGAGATGGTAAAACAGTGTCTTTTAAATTACCATGAAAAATCAGTAGTGTGAGAGAGGGGGAAAGAGAGGAGAAAACTGCATCTAATGGTGAGATAAGAAATGAGAAATGAGGAGGAGGAAGATCCTCCATCGACACTCTGTGTTGGGAGGGACCAGAAATCAGACCTGTGGGAGACTTTTCCATCAGCACAGCTCCATTACATGCCTACACACACACACACACGCACACACATGCACGCACGCACACACACACACACACACACATTTAAAGGATGTATTTTCTATCTCTTATCCCAGTTGTCATCTGTGTTTTGATTTTTTCTCGAAAGTGTAAAACTTTCTTTATGGTGTTTTCGAACATTGTGCTGTTTGAATGAGCAACCACAGAAACACTGGTGTGAGTTAAGGACTTTCTGTTCATCTGAACATTGGCATACAGGTGGAGTGTTCAGAAACCTGTTTCAAAACGTTCACTATTTTTTACAGTTCCATTGTGTAATGCTGTAACTACACTTAAAGGGATAGTTCACCCAAAAATGAAAAATCTGTCATCATTTACCCCAAACCTGTAGGAGTTTCTTTCTTGTGTGGAACATAAAAGAAGATGTCTTTTTTTTCTTCTTCTTTTTCTTCTTCTTCTTTTTTCATAGAGTTGGAAGTCAGTGGTCACTTAAACTGTTTGTTTACCAACATTCTTCAGAATGTTGTGTTCCGCAGAAGAGAGCAGGTCATACAGGTTTGGAACAACTTGAGGGGGAATAAATGATGGCAGAATTTCCATTTTTGGGTGAACTTTACTTTTAAGTGTACTTACTTACGGCATCATGAAACGGAACTGCAAAAATATTGAAACCTTTCAAGATGTGTTTTGAGTGTCATTGCGTTTCACTTACACACAACCTTACCTAAAACTTGAACTCTGTACTTTTTCTGCCTTGAGAGCACTCCAAATGCACTTTATAATTAATAAATATGAGAAAATGTGTAGAGTTGAAAGACCTTGAGGTACATTGTAATGTAAAGAATAGACGTCTTGTACCAACAGTACTCTTTCCTTCCCACCGGCTCTTGTTTTAAAGGAAAGCTGTCTGTATGTGTTGGCTGTATCTGATGCCCCAGTGAATGGGGGGCACCTCTCACAGAGCACCACCCCACACCCCTCTCTCACTTATTCCCTCTTTTTCTTCTCTCTTTCAGCAAACACTACCTTTCTGTTCCGCACCGAGACTCTGTCCTCCCTCGCCGCTTGCCCTCTCTCTCTCTGTCTCTTTCTTAAATAAATCAGTGTTGGTTGGGTACACATTTATATAACTACACAAGCATAGACATAAATAAAGCTTAGACGCAAATTCCAAATTCCATATGAACATGTATAAACAGAGAGTGTCAACATCAGCCACAGTAAAATCTAAATATTAATAAGATATGCTCACAATATGACAACCTATGCACACACTGTTAAAATATCCTGTCATTTTTACAAAAAAAAGCAAAAATATAGTACAAATGTAAACGTTTACATAACATGTACATTTTACAGTTTAAACAGTAAGTCACAAAAAATATTATGAAGAAAATGACTTTTGGTATATATATATATATATATTTACCAAAAGTCCTTTTCTGATGAATTAGCAAGACCACACTGCTACTACAATCTGTTTTGTTTTGTACCCTTAACATATACTGACAATCAACATAATGAAGCAAGCGGTAAAGAAATGAAGTTCATCACAAGTAGCCCCTGTGCTGATGTAAATAATAAATACTAATACATTCTAACATTTAGTGTTTGCACAGTCACATACTCACAAATACAGAACAACATCATGGTAACACACACGACAATACAATAACATAAGATGTCACAAAAAACCCTAATATACTAATAGTAGCAACTTTAAATAAACACAATTATTTAAACTAAATACCATCAAATGTGGGCTGTCTCATAGGGAGTCTGTATTTATTTATTTATTTATTCATTTTTATTTATTTATTTATTTATTTTTTCTGTGACTTTATTGTTCCTTTTTTACTTCCAAAAAGATATTTAGCAATATTTTACTGTAAAATTACATGAAATATAAGGTTGGATCTATTAATAAGTGGAATAAATGTATAGTGAATATGACATTTGAACTATTTTTAAACATTTAAATGACATTTCATTTTTTTAGCGTGTGTGTGTGTGTGTTGGAGGTGGCTGTGAGGGTCACAGGTCGCAATGTGAGCTTTATTGCGTGAGGAGTGACGAGAGAGAGAGGAGGAGTGTGATACAGCCGCTGGAGGAGAGAGAGAGAGAGAGAGAGCGAGAGAGAGAGAGAGAGAGCGAGAGACAGAGAGAGAGAGAGCACGAGGGCAGGGGTGGCTCATGGGAGCGCTGGCTGCTTGTGTGGGTCGTCATACTGTCTGGCCTCTCCTGACGGCGCGAGTCACTCCTGCACACGGGAAATGAGAATTTCGAGCTTCCCTTTTTCACACAGCTCTCGTCTGTTTAAGCTCAGATCCAGGGATATTAGCACAGAGCTTACTTTCACTGTGCACTACACTCGCTGTACACACAGACTGGAGCATTTCAGGCAAGCGTCACTGTTTCTGTTGCTCATATTTAGGGTTAGGGACTGCAAGAGACCAATCAGAAACCAGACCCACAACACCGTTAAAAATTCCCACAACACCCTAATCATGGCAGCAACATTCGGACAAGAAAGCTTGTGTTGCATAAAAAAATAAATTAAATTAAATTAAATAAAAATAAAAATAAATAAATAAATAAAAATAAATAAAATAAATCTACATAAGCACTTTATTACAAACTTTTTTAAAAATTGTCAATCAGTAAATGGATGAAGATTTTGTTTGTAGGAGAATTCACTCATTGAATTATTTGAATCAATTTGCTGGTTCACTCAATCACTGAGGCGTTTGCGTATTAAAATAAATGGCAGTTCTGCGGTAATGTTCTGCTGATGGGCTGCTGGCTCCTGCTTCACGTTTAACGCTTCTCATTTTGTCCTCCAGTTAATCTGCGTCTCGGCAGGATCTTTCTTTCAGTTTCTTGTTTCTGTTCTGGACGCCAGGCGGACGTCAGCACACACAACACATTTGTCGTGGAAGGACAGGCCTCCTCTCAGATATACGGCGGACAGGTCAGTGTTTCTGAAACCATTAGCACTGGATGAGGATTCAGTAATGAGAAGATGAATGGCATCTGCTTTACACAATCTGAATTAAAACGCATTAAAAAATGAGATATTAGATGAAAGACAAGTCAACATCTCTTAAATTATTAGAGACCCCCTCACCCTGTCCTGTGATCTCCGGACCCCTGCAGATGCCCACACCTGCTGCTGAACACACACACACACACACACACACACACACACTCTTTGGGATGTTGGTTTATATGTTTATATGAAATGTGAGAAACATTAATACATGAGGCGTCATTTGAAATTATTAGTTTTGACTTTAGTTTGATTTATTTGCTTATTTATTTGATGTTTGTGATTAGTTGGAACCATTTGTGATTGATACTTTTTGAAAAAAAACTTTTTCTAATGCTTATATTGCTTGTTTTCCATATTCCATTTATATAGAAAACCTTGGTGTTTCAGTACCCTCATAACACAACAAACCAATATCTGTTTGCGAGGTAGACTGCATTACAAACAATGCAGTCTAATGCAGTCTATAATGATCAATATGGTCACGTATAAGGTTAGGGGTTAGTATTGTGTTATGTAGGCAATAAGCATCACTGACATAATATCAGTGAAATCTTTAGGATCAACTAGGGGTGGGATTTGAATAGTTCACCCAAAAATGAAAGTATTGAGTATATGTATATGCATATGCTGGTATTATTGTCTCTAAATGTCTCTCTGTATATTGAGAAATGGTACAGAAATATCCTTTGACCTCTAAATCTCTTAGACTACCAAACCCATGCAGACCGTAGCAGTCACAACACACACACACACACACACACACACACACACACACACGCGCGTCTGTAGCTCTACACACACACACACGCGCGTCTGTGTAGCTCTGCTGGTGTCATTATTTATGGTGGCTCCAGTGTTCTTGAAGGGTGCAAAGTGTTTCTAATAAACGGTTTCAAATTTCCCCACAGTTTAAGTGTGTGTGTGTGTGTGTGTGTGTGTTTGTGTGTGTGTGTGTGTGTGTGTGTGTAAGAGCTTATGCTCCTAAAGAATCCCAGACTGCTGACAGCCCAGAGGTCATCCAACTGTCTCCATGCTTCACCGTGAGGTGTGGAGAGAGAGAGTGACTTTTATTACATGCCGATGTGGCATAGAGTTATCTGTTGCACATAAACAAATATTAGCAAGAATTACATTTTCCTAAACAATGGAAGAACTGTGGGTCAAACTAGCTTTTGTCCAATCAAATGCTCTCTAGAATGAGAATGTCCCTCCCACCTGCCTGTTGCTAGCAATCGCAAATAGGACATAATGGCCACAGTTGTGACGTAAACTAAGCTATTGGCCTTTAAAAAAAGGATGAACCCTTCGTTTGAACAGGAGAGGGGGTTCAGCTCACAAACGACAGCTGTCTGCAGGAAGTGCCTGCCACTTGTAGCCGCCAATCAAGCACAAGTCATTATAGACAAATATTTCATGACTTTCTGTTGTTGTGCTTTAACAAAAGTGACAGGCATTTTTATTATGTTCTGTGATGTTGTTGGACACTCGGCAACCATGTTCTGCTCATGTTCACATACACTACTGTTTAAAAGTTCGGGGTCAGTAGGATTTTATTTATTTGTTTATAGTTGATAAATTAGACTTTTATTCAGCAAAGGCTGATCAAAAGTGACAGCAATGCAATTTATAGTGTTAAAAAATATATCTATTCTATAAATGCTGTTCTTTTGAACTTTCTGTTCATCTGTGAATCCTGAAAAATAAAATGTATCACGGCTTCCACAAAAATATTGTGCAGCAAAACTGTTTTCAACATTGATAATAATCAGAAATGTTTCTTGAGCAGCAAATCAGAATATTAGAAAGATTTCTGAAGATCATGTGACACTGAAGACTGGAGTAATGATCACAGAAATAAATGACAGTTTAACAGATATTCACATAGAAAACAGTCATTTTAATTGCATTAATATTTCACAATTTTACCGTTTTCTCTGTATTTTTCATTAAATAAATGCAGCCTTGGTGAAACCATTAAAAAAGACTTACCACAACGTTTGAACAGTAGGGTATGTATGTATGTTGGGCTTGTATATCGCCAGGTTATTTATATATTTTTATATATGTTTGTGTGTTTGTTTGTGTTTATTAGTTTGTATCAACATCATGATTACATTTTGTTACTTCAGCATTATAAAACTGTAAAGTGTAATGAGGAAAATGCACATTTAAGGATTTGGTATATAAGGTTAAGTGATAAATTATGTTAGGCCACATAGTTCTGTATTTTGACATGTCATTGTGTGCCTACAATATATATACATGTAATTGGTCATTATAGTTAGCTTTAAAAAGAGTACTACATCTCAATTAGACAATTATACTCTTAAAAATAAAGGTTGTTTATTGGTATCCACTGCACAAAAGGTTTTAATAATGTTTTTTCTTGTTTTTCTTTACACTAAAGGTTCACTGAAAGGTTCTTCATGGAATTCAAATGGTTTTTCCATGGCACTGCTTTGAAAACACCCTTTTGGGCCCGTTATGTGTGTGTGTGTTGTGTTTGTGATGGTGTTTAACACGAGGTGAAATCATCGTATGCAGATCTGAACCTTGAGTTCCTCAGATCTGTAGCAGTTCAGATCTTCCAGTCCAGATCTCATCGCCCCCAACCCGAGACAGAAGCTCTCAGCCAAGCATTTAGCCAACAAAGAAAATGAAACCTTATCTCCCCCCGCAGCTTTATCTGAGCGCAGCATCAGTCAGCACACTGTAGAGGAATTAAAGCTTTAATATTTGATATCGTCAGGGTCATCTGCATTCATGAGAACTGGAAAAACATCTCTTTTCTCTAATCTTTAACCAGACTAGCTCCATAGTTTCCACATGACATGAACACAAGCTCAGATTTAATGTCAACTCAAGACCAAGATACGGCAGTCACAGTTTATATGAATTACAGTACAATCTTTAATAGCAAACAATTAACAAAACTTTGTTACATAAACAATTATTTTATTTTATTTTATTGCTGCAGTCTTCATTAACAGATCGCTACATCACTATCAGATTACATGGAATCACATATGAAACACTTAAAACTGTTTAGTGATATGTAATATCTTTGTAATAACACTGTTATCCCATTAAAACTATGTAGTAATATTGTTATTAATTTTGTGTTATAATACTGTTTTCCATATAACTGAGCAACAAAACTGGCATTTCATTATATTATGTAATAATAGTGTTATTACATAATAACTGTTTAATAATACAGTTATTATATTATAACATGTAAAAATACTTATATAACTATGTAACAACACTGTTAGTCATTACGACTGTGTAATCAAACCAGTGTAATAATACTTCTATTACATTATGACTGTATAACAATAAAGCTATTACATGTAACTGTGTAATAATATGGTTATTCTACATAACGGCAACGCTAACATTTTGTTATAACTGTGTAATAATAGTGTTATTACATCGTAACGTTTAATAATACTGTTATTACATTATACAACGTACTAATACTTCTCTTACACTATAACTGTGTAATGATTGTGATATTAAATTATAACTGTTTAATAATAATGTTATCACATTATACTGAGTAATATACTTATTTTACACTATAACTATGTAATAATACTGTCATTATATTTTAACTATATTATAATAATTAGTTATTCCATTATAAATGTGCAATACTAGCATTTTGTTATAACTGTGTAATAATAGTGTTATTAGATTATAACTGTTTAGTAATACTGTTATTATTCTGATGTACTATGCTATAAACACTATAACTATGTAATAATACTGTTATTACATTATAACTGTGTAGTAATAATGTTATTCCATTATAACTGTGTACCAATACTGCTATTACATTAAACCAGTGTCATAATACAACTTTTACATTATAACTGTGTAGTAATAATGTTATTCCATTATAATGTATAACAATACAGCTATTACATTTAAATGTGTAATAATACGGTTATTCTATATAACGGCAACGCTAATACGTTGTAACATTTAATAATACTGTTATTACATTATACAACGTAATAATACTTATCTTACACTATAACTGTGTAATGATTGTGATATTAAATTATAACTGTTTAATAATACTGTTATTACATTATACTATGTAATGATACTTATTTTGCACTATAACTATGTAATAATACTGTCATTACATTTTAACTATATAATAATAATGTTATTCCATTATAACTGTGCAATACTAGCATTTTGTTATAACTGTGTAATAATAATGTTATTAGATTATAACTGTTTAGTAATACTGTTATTATACCGATGTACTAAGCTATTTACACTATAACTATGTAATAATACTGTTATTACATTATAACTGTGTAATAATACTATTATTACATCATAACTGTATAACAATACAGCTATTACATTTAAATGTGTAATAATACGGTTATTCTACATAACGGCAACGCTAACACATTGTAACATTTAATAACACTGTTGTTACAATATACCAATGTAATACTACTTATCTTACACTATAACTGTGTAATGATTGTGATATTAAATTATAACTGTTTAATAATAATGTTATTACATTATACTATGTAATAAAACTTATTTTACCCTATAACTATGTAATAATACTGTCATTACATTTTAACTGTATAATAATAATGTTATTCCATTATAACTGTGTACCAATACTGCTATTACATTTAAATGTGTAATAATACAGTTATTCTATATAACGGCAACGCTAACACATTGTAACATTTAATAATACTGTTATTACATTATACCAACGTAATAATACTTCTCTTACACTATAACTGTGTAATGATTGTGATATTAAATTATAGCTGTTTAATAATACTGTTATTACATTATACTATGTAATAATACATATTTTACACTATAACTATGTAATAATACTGTCATTACATTTTAACTATATAATAATAATAATGTTATTCCATTATAACTGTGCAATACTAACATTTTGTTATAACTGTGTAATAATAGTGTTATTAGATTATAACTGTTTAGTAATACTGTTATTATACCGATGTACTACGCTATTTAAACTATAACTATGTAATAATACTCTTATTATATTACAACTGTGTAATAATAATGTTATTCCATTATAACTGTGCCATACTAGCATTTTGTTATAACTGTGTAATAATAGTGTTATTCGATTATAACTGTTTAGTAATACTGTTATTATACCGATGTACTAAGCTATTTACACTATAACTATGTAATAATACTCTTATTACATTATAACTGTGTAATAATAATGTTATTCAATTATAACTGTGTAATAATACTGCTGTTACAACAAAAAAAGTGTAATAATACTTATATTACATTATAAGTGCATAATAATACTGTTATTATATTATGACATGTGATAACACTTCTATTACGTTATTACATTTTAACTGTCCAATAATAATGCTATTACATTATAACTGTGTAATAGTACTGGAAGACAAATAAAAGGGTAATATTTTTGGAACAGTTTAAGGAATTTCCATTAGTGTTTTAATATTTTCTGTTTTTCGCTGAATGAATTGTCCTTGTGTGCCAAAAGAGAGGTTACGTTGCACAAACCCAATATTTCAACAAATACAGGCAAAAAATTACCTTCTGAAATTACGTAATGCTTTAAATCTGTCCAGGAAGTTATTGAATATTCCACATACAGCTTCCATAATAAATCTGCCTTTATCTTTAGGTAAATTATTATTCATTTTTTTGTCACGTAAACACGTCTAAGCGATGACCAGTGCAGAATTGGCCCAACGCTTTGTAGAAGCACTTGACCTCTCATTGAGCAGACACATACATTCCTGCTATCTGGGAAGTGGGGTCTATGGCTGTTTAACTTTAGCGCCAAGTGATTAATTGCTGAATTACCTCTATATGGTGAGAGAGCAAGGTAAGAGAGAGAGAAATATGGGTGATGTGGAGCGAGGTAATGGGGTGTTATGAGACGAGATCAGCATCTCTGGAATGACAAGAGACATCGGCGGTCTGAAGTGTGAAGAGTGTATCCATCTACACATACACATAAGAAGACATGTGAACATCCATAAAGACAGCATAACTCTTATGGCTATCTTCACATGGATTCGTGGAGAACGTGATGCGGGACAGCAGACAGATTTACAGTACAAGGTCAAAGGTTAGCGTCTCCCATATTCTTGTTCAAATCCAAAAACACAAAGCACAGATAGAAGTTAAGTGTATTTATTATGGCTGGCAATGTTTAATGTTTAACTTTAGTGCTACTAATAATGCAGAAAAAAATACTTATGTTACCTAACATATCTAATGGACTGGTGTAGCCACATATTGACTTCTGAAGTCATTTTCCCTAATATTTAAGTTACTAAGTCGCTGAAAGCCATATTTACATCAACATGAAATCAGTAACTGATATTTCAGACACAACATGGCAAGCTGCTTTATTTAATTATTTTTTGCTCCACCAATAAAAGTCATTCCCGAAGAATCTAGAATTCTAAAATTCTTCAGTAACAGTAACATTAGTTAAACAACATTTAACTACTTCGAACCTGTAGACAGTAATTTCACTATTTGTTATGTCTGTCCTTTATAAATTCCTTCCTTGATTAAGAATAAAGAGGATTCTTGATGAACAAATAATTTCTAATACCATTAATAATGCGTTTTAATGTTTAATAATTAGATTATAATTCATCAAGTCGCTCAATGCAAGACTTTCAATTGTTTTTATAAAGTGTACGCAATTTCCTCTGATACAGAAATTACAAAATAAATAAATAAATAAATAAATAAATAAATATATATCATTCTTAAATTTGTTTGTATTCCACATTGCTAAGTAAAATCAGCCTGGTTGTTGCTAAGCTTATTCGCTTTATATTAATAAGCCAGTATATAAATAATAATAATAATAATAATAATAATAATAATAATACATTATCTTGTTTAATGCAAAATGATACTGATATACCAGCATATCAATTTAAATAAAATAAAATGTAAGCACCAATTAATGAGAGAACATAAATAATCTGAAATAATTTAAATATGTTGGTGTGCTTCCTGATCAGAAAAGGGTTGTTGTATTTAACTAAAACTGAAGCTAAAATTAAAACCATAAAAAAGACAAAAGAAAAAAAAATCATTACTGGAAATAAAATAAATGCTAACTGAAATAACATTAAAAAAGCTTTTTGTTTTATTTCAGCTACATTCCATTACTACATTACTTGTTTATTTATTTTATTTTTACTAATTTAGTTTAACGATGTAGTAAAATAACTAAAACTGAAATAAAAATTAATAAAAACTATACAGAAATTTACATTAAAAACAAAATTGCTAAACCTGTAACTAAAGTTGAAGTGAA
The DNA here is from genome assembly GCF_001515625.1 of Sinocyclocheilus rhinocerous. NCBI lineage: Eukaryota > Metazoa > Chordata > Actinopteri > Cypriniformes > Cyprinidae > Sinocyclocheilus > Sinocyclocheilus rhinocerous. Next base: position 129,403 of record NW_015647048.1, read on the forward strand.
TACAGAAAATGTAAGAATAAAAACTGATTCAAAATATTAATAAAAAAATCCCAATGACACTAAAGTAACACTAGATCAGAATTAACTAAAACATCAAATTAATAGGTTTTCTGCTTTTAGAACTGTTTTACAGGCTGGATAAAAGTACACACCAATGGATGTAATATATTAATAATGATAGATTTAATAGATTAATGCAAACCGTTTAGTTACAGAACATGCTAGAATATCAACTATTTATGGATTAAAAAGAATGACACATGTTCTGTACATTAATATGAGTGAAAACCGGCCACATTAACTTTCTTTGCGTAATGCTGAACACATTTTAGATAATATTTCAGTTCATGATCAGTGGAGTTTCATTTGATCTTGCACAGTGCACTAATACTTTGTGACACAATTGAAAGTGTAATTACCATAAAACCATGTATTATGGGATTACAGGATTTTCACCCTGGTTCACTCAGTGAGGCAGGAACACCCACAGCCATCGGCAGGTCACGTGACACCCAGCGTGTGAAGACGTAAATGCCTGGAATTCCCTCCCATCAGACAACGGATGAACAGTGCTGAACTATCTTTAACAACTGGGAAAAAAAACTGTGCTCTGACCTGCAAGCCTTCATTGACAGATGACAAAGAGCTTCACAGATGGTGCAGAGAAAGTTCAGTGATTCCCTCCCTCTGCTCTGCTGTACAGCTGCGTTTGCTGCGTGTCTGACGGCTTCAGAAGGACGAGATATTCTTCATCTCTCCTCACTCAGCTCTCCTCTCAGCGTGAGGGAGGAGAGGTTAAAAAAGAGAGAGACACAGGGAGAAAATATGATGTTACTGAATCCTCTACACAAGTACAGATGCCGTGTGTGATGTGGTCGTGTGTGTGAGAGATACACTATCGTTCTGTGTCTTCAGTGTCTTCTGTATAAGTGCTCAAACAAATTATGAAAGCTGCATGAGGTCGTAAGAAAACCATTTTATGATTCCACATGATTCCATCAGAGAAGCTCCACTGATTCCAAGAACAGATTTAAATTCCTGTGATGTCATATGAAAAGTTCTTTACAAATCCTTGTTCTGGTGCTTGAAGTCAAAACACTGATCTGAAGAACCTGCAAGAGCCCTATAAACAAGTCTAGAACTGATTAGCAAATGATTCTTGATAAAGGTCATGCAAAGAAGCATGTATATTACCGGTCAATATCACTAATTATTTTTTTTTTTTATGTTTTTGAAAGTCTCTTCTGCTCACAAATGCACATTTGCACAAATACACAAATACACATTTATTTGGTTAAAATAATTTAAAAATAGATATATTGTGAAATATTATTACAATATAAAATAGCTGTTTTCTATGTGAATATCTGTTAAACTGTAATTTATTTCTGTGATGCGCAGCTGTATTTTCAGTATCATTACTCCAGTCTTCAGTGTCACATGATCTTCAGAAATCATTCTAATATGCTGGTCATGCAAAGAAGCATGTATATTACCGGTCAATATCACTAATTATTATTTTTTTAATGTTTTTGAAAGTCTCTTCTGCTCACAAATGCTACATTTATTTGGTTAAAATACTTTAAAAATAGAAATATTGTGAAATATTATTACAACATAAAATAGCTGTTTTCTATGTGAATATCTGTCAAACTGTAATTTATTTCTGTGATCAAAGCTGTATTTTCAGCATCATTACTCCAGTCTTCAGTGTCACATGATCTTCAGAAATCATTCTAATATGCTGATTTGCTGCTCAAGAAACATTTCTGATTATTATCAATGTTGAAACAGTTGTGCTGCCTAATATTTTTGTGGAAACCGTGATACATTTAATTTTTCAGGATTCTTTGATGAATAGAACGTTCAAAAGAACAGCGTTAATTTGAAAAATAAATATTTTGTAACATTATAAATGTCTTTACTGTCACTTTTCGTATATGTAACATGTTCACAGAGACTGTAACAAAAGTATGAGTCTCTCAGCTGAACGGGATCAAAGAACGGACCCGACGGCCGGGCCGCATCGGGGAGGCGTCTCTCGCTGCTCGCCGCGATGATTAGTGTCCGTGTAACACTTTGAACGCTTCCAGCTCAAAGCAGAATCCAGCTGGGTCAGAGGCTTCAAACATCGTGGAGGAGCAGATGAAATATGTCGGCGTGGGGGTTCGGATTCCCGGGCCACTGAAACGCTCCTCAGAGCTGAGAAAGAGGTGGAAAGATATCATATTCATTTTCCTGTCTTTAATACGTACCCCGGGAATCAAAGACAACAAATAAAGTCTGGGGGGCAGCGTACATGCCTGTCATTTTTCCTTGTGCTCCTCCAGGTCACCCTTCCTTGTAAATAGTCCCGAGGCCAGTTTCGCTATTGCTGCTGGCCAACAGAACTCTTACCCTGAGTTTGACACGTGATTTATTCTGCTGGAGGTATTAGATACAGGTCACTGTCAACAAGTAGGTTGTTTTTGTTGGCCGTCGGCTGCACAACTCTGTCACAGTCTTTTGTCTTGATAATTTGCTACAAGTTCTTGGCAGCGCTGCGCTTTCATAGCATTGTCTTCACTCACATGTTGACGGTCTAATCTACATACTGTTTTGATAACAGATTTATATCCTCTGATAATCCGCCGAGAGCCGACAGCCATCAACATCCTGGCAATCACATGTGAGTTTCATCACGGTTTGGCCAAGAGACCTCAGAGCTACAAAGTAATATGAGAATTAATACAAAATAATAATGATGTTGATAAGATGAAGATAAGGGGGAAAGGAGGAAAAACTAATAAGGATTACACTACTACATTCAAAATGTAAATGTGTTTAGGCTCTTTGTTAGGTTTGAGTTTACCTTCATGCTAAAATTTTCCTAAAAGTTGGCAAAATAAACTTTTAGTAGATACATGGATTCCAGGAAAGACGGATACAAATACTGATCACCTTGGTAGCAGATCCATGTATTTTTGTCCAGTAAAAGGTCTCTCACTTTAAATTATAAATACTACTAGGAATGACATATAGCAAATCTTGATTTATGACTGTGACATATTGTTCATATATAGTTGACATAGGGCTAAGGGATAGTGCATGGCTAGCCAATTTTAATGCACGACGTAAAGGCCAAGGCCGCAGGTAATCACAGCTATGCTGATATAAAGCCATATTGCACGGCTACGAGTGTGATATTGTGTTTATACAACAGTTTGACTGCAGGAGTCTGTAAATGAATAAGAAACAACCACTGAGTGTCTTTTAAAAAAGTGTATTTTTTGTGGAACTACTTCCTTCCGCCACAGATTCAAATCTCAGTTTGTCAGTTTAACAGCTGAGCTCAAGATCCGTTACTAATTCAAAAATGTCACTTTAGAACTTTAGTAACAAAGGAACGTTGAGTCGCTTCATTAAAAGCTTATTGTATCACTGTATTAAAAGCTCACTGTATTATGTAGAGTAGAGTATTATGAGAGAGAGATGGACTGAGCCAGTGTGATTACCTGCATCAGATACAACATTCATTATTCAGCTCAATCTCATATTCACAATAAAACATGAGCTTGGATGTCTGCTGAGGAAAGCGATATCTTTGTCGTACTGTCATTTCATCTGTTAATAATGATTTCTGATGACAGCACTGCTCACTGCATCTGTTAAATGTGTCTTACAAGCTGTTGTTGAAAGTAAAAGAAACTTCCTTGTTTACAATCCTGTTTCAGTCTATTTCAATATAAAAGTCTTTACTGCTGACTCACTCAGAAAAACAGTTTCTTGTCGTCATCTAATGGCGGAAGAATAATTAAAATCACCATCACAAACACACACACACACCGTTTCTCAATACTAAATACTATTATTAAATGCTACTGTTATTTATATAAATATTATTTATTGAATAATAGTATTGAATAAACTATAATAAAATAAAATTTGCTAAGCTATTCAGTCAAGCATATAAAGGCAGCACTCTGATAAATCTTTAAAGTTAGATAAAAATATATTGTTGTGAGACTTTGCCCTCAGCCAAAACTATTTGCTCTGGAACAAATATTAGACTAATGAGACCAAAGATTGCCCGTTAGAATGACCCAAAACGAATTATAGCTCATGTTAAACACTATAGAGACATCAGAGTCAGCGGTGATTTCCAGAAGATCTGGCCGAGGTGAGGCTGCTCTTGGTGGGTTCATGAGCGCTGAACGACCGCTGACGCCCTGGAGCTCACATCTCCCAAATAAAAATAAAGTCTCCCCAGAACAGGATCACTGATATAATTACATTACATTACATTATCAACGTAATGTTTGCATGCATGAAATTACAAAAATGTCATATTTACTTTACAGAAATATTTAACTTGTATTAATAAAACACTCAGAATTATTAAAAAGAAGACATTAAACACACTTTTTTATTTTACCATCATATCCTGAAAACATTTTATAAATTATAACAATTGTTAATAACAGTGAATAATAAATAAATTTTTACATTTTTTATTTTTAATATAATATTCACTTACAATACAAAAATGTCATATTTACTTTACAGAAATATTTAATTTGCATTAATAAAACACTCAGAATTATTAAAAAGAAGACATTAAACACACTTTTTTATTTTACCATAATATCCTGAAAACATTTTATAATTTATAACAATTGTTAATAACAGTGAATAATAAATACATTTTTACATTTTTAATTTTTAATATAATATTCACTTACAATATCTACACTCAAAAATGAGTATTTTTTTTGAAAAATTCCAAACAGACCCTTTAAAAACATTCTCCAAAAGATCCAAAAGAGGTGTAATTCTATAACAATTAGAAAAAAAGAAAAACAGTTTCTGGTGCATTATAAAAATAAAAAATAGATAATGCAAATACAACTGTTCATTGTTAGTCCATAATAACTCAGGTCCATTAAAAGATACAACTTTTGGTTTTAATAACGTATTGATAAATGTTGAAACTAACATTAACTTAGATTAATAAATACGTAGAAGTTCAATTTTTTAAAATGTGTTATTTATTTATTTGTTTGTTTGTTTGTTTTTAGTTCACACATGTAATTAACTGTTAACAAATCGAACTTTATTATAAAGTGTTACTAGAAAATTGTTAATACGTTCTAAATCTATATTTAATAAATCCTAAACGATTTAATTATAAATAACAATTTAAACCTTTTTTTAAGAAAAAAATCGATATTTTCAAGAGATAAGTTGGCTAGTTTGTTTTAGAACATCTGGATTTTTGGAGACTCTTTTAATCCTTTTCCACGCAGTGCTTTGAATAATGCAGAATAAAGCCTGACTTATGTGGCTTTTCTTTATTAAACTCTCCATCGGTTTGTGTATGAAGCGCTGGCTCTCGGTCGAACCCTGTCCGCTGGGAAACACATCATGCAATTGAAAGCAGCTGAGAGAAGTGGGAAGCTTTGAGAAGCTAAAGCAAACAAATTGCTCTGGTTCTTTACAATTATGTAACTGTTTCTGTGGCAGCAGAAAAGGCAATGAGGGCTTTAAAGACAGGGAGGCTGTGGAGGTCGAGTTCTGGCAGATCTGCTCCCCTCGCTTGCCTTCTCCGGGAAGGAGGCCAAAGCCTGTCAGAAGCCAAGACGACACGGCGAGAAGACAAAAGTGAAATGTTGGACTACATTCCTCCTTACAGGAGACCTTCTCATATCCAGATGTTGAAAGGAGCTTTTTAGACAGAGCATTTTTGTTTCTGAAGAGACTCTTTCTGTCGGTTCCTCATTCCTCGCGTTTGTATCGCCTCCAAGTTCCCTGTGAATGTTTTCTACTATAACCGTCTTTTCTTTTGGTTACTAGAACATGGTGAGAATTGTGGTTTGTGTTTCTAGGCTTCAACAAGGACAATGAAAATATGTATTCAAATAAAAATAAAGATTTATTAAAACGTTAGATTTTTTTAATGTATTTGAAATTCCTAATATTTTTATAACAGCATTTGAACATTCTTTGAAACAAGACCACAACACTTTTAGGAAGTTGTCATTATGCCAATTATTTTATGATTATGTTGCATGGGGTTTATATGACATAATGGTGACCACAAAACCAGTCATAAGGGTCAATGTTTCAAAATTGAGATGTATACATCATCTGAAAGCTGAATAAATAAGCTTTCCATTGATGTATGGTTTGTTAGGATAGGATGATATTTGGCCGAGATACACAAATCACAAATTTGAAATCTGAGGGTGCAAAAAAATCTAAATATTGAGAAAATCATCTTTAAAGTTGTCCAAATGAAGTTCTTAGCAATGCATATTACTAATCAAAAATTAAGTTTTGATATATTTACGGTAGGAAATGTACAAAATATCTTCATGGAACATGATCTTTACTTAATATCCTAATGCTTTTTGGCATAAAAGAAAAATCAATAATTTTGACCCATTCAATGTATTTTTGGCTATTGCTACAAATATACCCCAGCGACTTAACACTGCTTTTGTGCTGCAGGGTCACAATTAAAAGAGTATGGATTACATAAATTAATACTTATTTTATAATTTTATAAATATTTTATAAATTAATACACATTTTATAATTAATACTGGGTTGCATTTTTGTTTTTACTTTATATGACAATATATTTCAGGTATTACATATATTTCATATATTAAATATATGCAAATTTTATATATGCTCTTTAATTATATTTACATGCTCATCAAAGCTGCATTTATTTGATCAAAAATACAGTAACATTGAGAAATATTATTACAATTTAAAACAGCTGTTTTCTATGTGAGTATCTGTTAAACTGTAATTTATTTCTGTGATGCGCAGCTGTATTTTCAGCATCATTACTCCAGTCTTCAGTGTCACATGATCTTCAGAAATCATTCTAATATGCTGATTTTCTGATTATTCTGATTATTATCAGTGTTAAAAACAGTTGTGCCGAATATTTTTGTGGAAAATCAAAAGCGACAGTAAAGACACTTGCTGCATGATTCTTATACATTTTAATTTTTAGAATATTATGTTTTGAGTTTGTGTTTAAAAGTAAGGCAAATGGTAAACAAGTTAAATTTAAGACTGTTTAAATCTTTAAAAACTCACTATTAGAAATGACAATAAGAAATGTCAGATCTTTATTTTTACAGAAATCTTTTATTTTCATTTTCAAAAATGCATTTAGAACTATTTGAACAATTAAATTAATATTTATTTTTATAAATGATTATATTTAATTTTAAATAACAAGTTTAAGCCTCTATAATTTGTAACAAAAAGAGAGAGATTTTTAATGTTGACTAGTTTTGTCTTACAACATCATTTCTCAGTCTCTCTCCAAGATATTCTCCAAGTCTCCCCGTAAATACCGTTTAACAACGAATAAAACAAATTAGTATAGTATAATTCAAATGCACTATCAATATCAATATAATATCAACACAGCTAAAACATTAACACTTGTACTTTTCACAACTTTATTGCTACAGATGGTGTATAAATGTATGTGCTGTGCACACTTTCTAATAGCTTAGAATATGAGATCATATTTTCTAAATTCAGTTTTTCAGTATTAATTCATTGATTAACACTGATATTGTTCCCTGAAACACTGATTTAACGGTTCCTGTCCCACATAAGTGTGTGTACATGTCTGTCACCTGTAACACGCTGTCCTGTTTGCAGAGATGAAAGCGTGTAATCGGAGGAAGCTATGTTTCTTCGCCGGGGTCTTTCTGCCCAGAACACATGACTATAACAGGACAGCTATTGTGCGCGGGTTTATACACAGATACACACACACAAGCGCTCGCTGATGGCAGCTGTCTAACAAACCCAGCCCGCTCTCTGTGTGAATTCACGGACCAAACCAGCATCATCTTGAAAACCTTTCATGGACTCTAAAAATACTCCAAATATTCTTTTCATAAATAAACATTCCTTAAAATAAGGAAAGCAATGGGGCTTTTAAGGCTCAGAATAGCTGTGGCTCTTGCCCCGTCTCTTTCATGTCTGAGGAAGCCAGGAACAATCTCATTGTTACATTGTTACATTTCCTTTTCTCCCAGTGAAACCTCTGTAGTTTTCAATATAAGGTCACGAGCAGCTCCATTCAGCATCATCTGAGCGCTTTGTAGCACACAGTCCAATATAAACTGAAGCGACCACACCTCGATAACACCTCTATTCTCACACATCTACAGACACGCCAAGCTTTATTGAGCTGTGAAGAGTTCAATCCATCTGTACATTCATGAACTGTATGTTTTGAAAAAGTATGAGCTGATCTGTAAAGACAAGAAGTTCTACACTGAAAAAAAAAATGGTAACATCTAAGTTAACTGCTTTTATTCAAGCCAAAAATAGTATTTAATATTGTCGGATCAGCCTAAATGCATTCATTTTTAACAGTTTAACCAGGTAGAAATCACTTCTTACAGTGTAATGGAGTGCAGGTGGTCATCATTTTTCACAAAAAAAAAAAAAAGATAATATATCA
>NW_015647048.1:139678-142352 GCF_001515625.1 Sinocyclocheilus rhinocerous
TGCAGGTGGTCATCATTTTTCAAAAAAAAAAAAAAAAGATAATATATCAACCTAATAGAACTGCTAAAATTAGTTACACGTTATTTTAAGGTGTCCTTGTTAAAGTTTAATTATACAATTAAAGTGAGTAATGTTAATGAACATTTTATAATATTAATTCATTATTTTTAAAGTTTTTTTTTTGAGGGTTTGGTTTATGTTTTGTTGCATGAAATATGCATAATTTACTGTTATTGCTAAAGTATTAATAATCACATCATTACTATATTGGTATTACTATACTATTATACACATGTAATATATGTAACAAAGACGCTGTGAAATAAAATCTTACCCTAAATCTGCTTTGCACCATAAAATATACTGATAACCACAACATGATGAATAATACAGGTTATAGAATAGAAGGTCCATGATGAATTAAATTTAATCAAAATTGGCCTTTCCACAAAAAATGGCTTTTATAGACATTGCACAGCATTAAATAATCAAAGACAGAACATAATACAGGTTGACACTTAAAAAATACAATAAACATGAACTAATTAACCTGACATAAAACAGACCCATATGGATTGAGTGGATGTGAAGTGATGTCCCAGCATGCACAGCGGTCACACTGAGAACTGACCCAACACACCCAGATCACAGAGATCCTCTCTCTAGAGACACAACCCCACCTAACACACACACACACACACACACACACACACACACACAGGTGGTAATCAGGTCCCACATCCTGTTCACTCCTCCTGATTAGCACCAGTGAACTCCAACAAATTTGCCAAATTCCTTCTCCTGTCAAGTCTTCCACCCCAGATGGTTGACTGGAGGCGTGAGGAAGGCCCTTGTGTTCTGTGAGTGCCAGACCCAGGCCTGCTCTTCTTTGTATTACCTGATCTTTGAGGGTAAGGAGACATCAAGCAGAAATGTGGTAAAGAGAGGGCGAAGCAGCTAGGAAAGGAGCAGCATCCAGGCCACATCACTCTCTCAACATTTCTGATTTATGACATTCCAGGCTCTATTTATATTCATGAGCATGCATGGAAGCGGACTGGCTCTCATTCCACCGCTTCAAGTTCCCTAGACATACTTCCAGGAATCCCTGCCATTCCCATGCACTGTTACCAGCTTTGTTTATCCTGATCAAGGATAGGGCCCACACATCAACAGATGCTTTTCTAGCAGGCATTGGGCTAATAGCCCATCAAAAAGCTAGTAGGTCTCATCCTCGGTTAAACACAATAAAACCGACTCTACCTTTTTCCACATGTAAAAATGGAAATGAGTAAAAGAAGAATCCTACATAACTCTCTGGTGCTGTTCGGTCATTTTTGACCCAAAACATTTTCTTGTTAGTTTTTTTTTTGTACTTCATTGGAACATTACGAAACTTGGTATAGGTTTTGGAACTTTGCTACTTGAACACACACACACACACACAACTGGGGGAGGTGGAGGGTTTCAGAGGAACAAGTTTGCTGCAGGACCAGCTTAGAGCGAACACTGAACCAGACAATTTAAACGTGAAGCAAGCAAGCTCATTGGCTACAGAATCAGCAGAGGCCAATCAGCTTATGCCATGTAGTAAATAATGAAATTGCCAGCAGATTGCATGCAAGGACCTATCAAGAAGCGCCATCTAGAGTTTCAAGACTGGACTAGATATTTCATCTTAGCAGAGAATACCTTTGAGGCTGATTATTGTTTTCACCTCAGTGCTGTTTGAACCATCATGAATGACATGTGTTGTGCCTGATGGCTAAAAAAACATCTCATGGGCCAAGCCATTATTTGCTTATTATTTACTGTGGTGCACTTGAATTTCCCAGAACAATGTGGTAACTCTGGTAACACTCAAATTGTCAGTACGCCATTGCACATTTTGTATGTCTCCTTCATCTAAAACACCTGACTGAATTCATTAGCTTATTATTATAGACCGTGAGACCTCAATTGGGTGTGTCCGATAAAGGAGATCTCTGAAATATGCAGTGCTGGAGATGCTTGAGAAGCACTGGGTTCGAGTTATTATTGTTTGACAGGAATCTGTCATGCTACATGTGTCCAGTGTGATTATTACACATACAGACTAATACTCACACTCTGCAGCTTTATATTTGACATGCATTCCTGATGTCTGTGTGCCAGGATGTGTCTCGGTGTGTCAGGATGTGGAGTGAGAGTTGCACTCTTCCTTCCTGACTGATGAGCAGACACATACGGGGAAAAATAGGCCCATCCATCTACTATGACACAGAAGCACCCTAGGGAGCCCACCACACCCTCTCCTTATCTCTCTTCTGTAAGAATATGACATGTTTCTGAGAACTTAATGGTGATATTACTTCACCTGCAGGATCTATGGTATGCATGCGATATCTCATATTCTGGAAATCACTAGAACAGTCTGTAATTTACAATTTATGCATGTATTATTATGTAATAGGTAACACTTTAGTTTGGGGATCAGTTCTCACTATTAACTAGTTGCTTATTAGCATGCATATTACTAGCATATTGGCTGTTTTTTAGTACTTATAAGGCACATATTAATGCCTTATTCTGCATGACCACATTTTAGATCCCTTAATCATACAGTACCTAAATTTATCTACCTTACTAACTATTAATAAGCAGCAAATTAGGAGTTTATTGAGGAAAAATTAAT
>NW_015647048.1:144503-153484 GCF_001515625.1 Sinocyclocheilus rhinocerous
TGAATTTCCCAGAACAATGTGGTAACTCTGGTAACACTCAAATTGTCAGTACGCCATTGCACATTTTGTATGTCTCCATCTAAAACACCTGACTGAATTCATTAGCTTATTATTATAGACCGTGAGACCTCAATTGGGTGTGTCCGATAAAGGAGATCTCTGAAATATGCAGTGCTGGAGATGCTTGAGAAGCACTGGGTTCGAGTTATTATTGTTTGACAGGAATCTGTCATGCTACATGTGTCCAGTGTGATTATTACACATACAGACTAATACTCACACTCTGCAGCTTTATATTTGACATGCATTCCTGATGTCTGTGTGCCAGGATGTGTCTCGGTGTGTCAGGATGTGGAGTGAGAGTTGCACTCTTCCTTCCTGACTGATGAGCAGACACATACGGGGAAAAATAGGCCCATCCATCTACTATGACACAGAAGCACCCTAGGGAGCCCACCACACCCTCTCCTTATCTCTCTTCTGTAAGAATATGACATGTTTCTGAGAACTTAATGGTGATATTACTTCACCTGCAGGATCTATGGTATGCATGCGATATCTCATATTCTGGAAATCACTAGAACAGTCTGTAATTTACAATTTATGCATGTATTATTATGTAATAGGTAACACTTTAGTTTGGGGATCAGTTCTCACTATTAACTAGTTGCTTATTAGCATGCATATTACTAGCATATTGGCTGTTTTTTAGTACTTATAAGGCACATATTAATGCCTTATTCTGCATGACCACATTTTAGGTCCCTTAATCATACAGTACCTAAATTTATCTACCTTACTAACTATTAATAAGCAGCAAATTAGGAGTTTATAACAGTCTGTAATTTACAATTTATGCATGTATTATTATGTAATAGGTAACACTTTAGTTTGGGGATCAGTTCTCACTATTAACTAGTTGCTTATTAGCATGCATATTACTAGCATATTGGCTGTTTTTTAGTACTTATAAGGCACATATTAATGCCTTATTCTGCATGACCACATTTTAGATCCCTTAATCATACAGTACCTAAATGTATCTACCTTACTAACTATTAATAAGCAGCAAATTAGGAGTTTATTGAGGAAAAATTAATTGTTAGTAAGGTAGTTGTTAAGTTTAGTTATGGTGTGGATTAAGGGATCTAGAATATGGTCATGCAGGAAGAAAAAAAAGAAAAAGGTTATAAATGATGTTTCATGTTGCAATCTGGCAAACAATTTAAACCAAATGTTAAAGAGCTGCTGAACAGGTGCAACTTTTACCTTGCCATCTGGTGGACTGTTTGAGTAGAATTAAGCTGTAAATGTAAAATGTAAAACTAAATCCACACTGAAAGCACACAGGTAATAAACCCTTACGGCAAAAGTCCACCTCCACATTTCCCTGCCTCTACACACACACACACACACACTGTCATTTTCACAAACCACACAGATCTCTAGACCAAACACAGACAGCAGTGAAAAAGTGACAAATTGAATGTGTACGGCGAGCACTGCTATTATATGTCTAATGGGGGCAGAAAACGTGCCAGGACATTTCAGAGGCATCAACTCGAGCTCAGATTTACGCTTCTCTTCCTGTCCGTCATGGTCAGTGACCTCAGAGCAGCGGTTATAAAAAGACAGATATGTTTCCCACAGCCTGGCACTACGATCTGTGTCAAATACAGGTGAAGGCAGCACTGCTTGTGTAAACAGACCTTAATTATATGACAACCTTTCATGAATCCAATGAAACTGAAAATGCAAACAACACAGATAAAAGACACTATTAACTAATTGCTTATTAGCATGCATATTACTAGCATATTGGCTGTTTATTAGTACATATAAAGCACATCTTAATACCTTATTCTGCATGACCATATTCTAGATCCCTTATCACAAAACCTAAATTTGACAACTACCTTACTAAGTATTAATAAGAAGCAAACTAGGAGTTTTCTGAGGAAAAACTCTTAGTTAATAGTGAATATGTGTTCCCTAATCTAAAGTATTAACTATAATTGTAATTTCAAAATGTTAGAAAATATATTTACAATGTCAAAATGGAAACGAGTAGTGGAAACATTTAAACTGTTAAAGCAACTATAAGTATTAAAAAAATAGAAATGAAGGAAGTTGTACAATAAGTTCCCTTTCAAGGGAACTCGAACTGCGTCCTCTAGCGGTTGCTATGGGGAATGCCTTCAGCATGACCGGTGTCTGAAGCTCTGAAGTCTAAACACGACAATAACATTGGCCTGCGATAGCCTGTGACGTCACTATGCTTGTGTAAACAGACCTTAATTATATTACAACCTTTCATGAATCCAATGAAACTGAAAATGCAAACAACACAGATAAAAGACACTATTAACTAGTTGCTTATTAGCATGCATATTACTAGCATATTGGCTGTTTATTAGTACATATAAAGCACATCTTAATACCTTATTCTGCATGACCATATTCTAGATCCCTTATCACAAAACCTAAATTTGACAACTACCTTACTAAGTATTAATAAGAAGCAAACTAGGAGTTTTCTGAGGAAAAACTCTTAGTTAATAGTGAATATGTGTTCCCTAATCTAAAGTATTAACTATAATTGTAATTTCAAAATGTTAGAAAATATATTTACAATGTCAAAATGGAAACGAGTAGTGGAAACATTTAAACTGTTAAAGCAACTATAAGTATTAAAAAAATAGAAATGAAGGAAGTTGTACAATAAGTTCCCTTTCAAGGGAACTCGAACTGCGTCCTCTAGCGGTTGCTATGGGGAATGCCTTCAGCATGACCGGTGTCTGAAGCTCTGAAGTCTAAACACGACAATAACATTGGCCTGCGATAGCCTGTGACGTCACTACCAGTGCAACCACAGTATAATGCCGGTAAAATACGTCATCCTCTACTTCGTCTCCACTTCATGTTTGTTTATGTTAGCAGCTAAGCACGACTAGGAGTGCATGTTCTCTCGTCAGAGGCTTTGCTCTGACACCTGTGCTTTCACATAACAGGTGTGTTATGTGTGTGAGAAGCAAGCGCATTCAGCTTTCTCTAGAGTGGAATATGCTCATTGCACTTATTTTTTTGTGGATAAGCATTGTCAGAGGCTTTGCTCTGACACCTGTGCTTTCACATAACAGGTGTGTTATGTGTGTGAGAAGCAAGCGCATTCAGCTTTCTCGAGAGTGGAATATGCTCATTGCACTTATTTTTTTGTGGATAAGCATGAATTGAACATGTTCTACTCACGAGGAGGCGGGTTGTGCTCATCGTGAAGCATTCACGGGACTACTGAGAGGCAAGGTGAGTGCTTCACCATTTACCCGAGACTGTAGACAGCGTTTGCATGAGTGCATTCGAACAAGCTCATAGCGGTGCATTCGCGGCAGCGGTTTCTGTTCTTGCTTGATTTCTGCGGGAGCTGAATGCATGCTACGCATTGCGGTCGTGGTGAGAATTCTCTGCCTTTCGCCCATGGTTTGAGTCCCTGCTGTTGCCAAGGCAATTAGTCGGACCATTCGCGGGGTTTATAGGTGGAGCTTGGAAGAGACCTGGTGGGAATTTTTTTCCCTTTCAGTAATTCCTTCTGTTTCCAATTCCTTATGCATAAGGAATTGTGTAATGTGGATATCTAGTCTGCAGTTGTTAGGACACATATGATTCATATTACGTCCTCCTCAGATAGCCACATTATAATGCACCCCGGGAGCCCCTGCTATGGGTCTTTACTTTAATTTCAGGGTTGTATGGCTCTCTGTGAGCCTCCTCTGTCTGAGAGTCAGGGGTTGTAGGCCAGGTGTGGTAGAGTACCCTGCACTCTGGGACTAGGAGCTTGACTGTACTCCTGAGTGCCACCTGTGAGTACATCACCGGCGCAGAACCTGGTTCCCTAACCCGGGTATTAAATAGTGGTG
Organism: Sinocyclocheilus rhinocerous; assembly: GCF_001515625.1. Lineage (NCBI taxonomy): Eukaryota > Metazoa > Chordata > Actinopteri > Cypriniformes > Cyprinidae > Sinocyclocheilus > Sinocyclocheilus rhinocerous. The sequence goes on from NW_015647048.1 coordinate 148,418, forward strand.
CAGTAACATTATGTTGTCCCTTCAGCCACCTCCACCCCCAATCAAGGTTAGGTGTGGTGGGTGCTTCCATGTGCTTGCCCCACAGTCCCCTATGCTGGACTGATGATGTGTTGGCTGTTTCTATAGAACTGCCTACTGATGTCCTGGATCTAGGTGACACTAATGGCGCTTTTCCACTGCGTGGTACGACTCGGCACGGCACGGCTCAGTTCGGTTTGCGTTTCCACTGCAGTTTAGTATCGCAGGAGGCGGGTTGTGCTCATCGTGAAGCATTCACGGGACTACTGAGAGGCAAGGTGAGTGCTTCACCATTTACCCGAGACTGTAGACAGCGTTTGCATGAGTGCATTCGAACAAGCTCATAGCGGTGCATTCGCGGCAGCGGTTTCTGTTCTTGCTTGATTTCTGCGGGAGCTGAATGCATGCTACGCATTGCGGTCGTGGTGAGAATTCTCTGCCTTTCGCCCATGGTTTGAGTCCCTGCTGTTGCCAAGGCAATTAGTCGGACCATTCGCGGGGTTTATAGGTGGAGCTTGGAAGAGACCTGGTGGGAATTTTTTTCCCTTTCAGTAATTCCTTCTGTTTCCAATTCCTTATGCATAAGGAATTGTGTAATGTGGATATCTAGTCTGCAGTTGTTAGGACACATATGATTCATATTATGTCCTCCTCAGATAGCCACATTATAATGCACCCCGGGAGCCCCTACTATGGGTCTTTACTTTAATTTCAGGGTTGTATGGCTCTCTGTGAGCCTCCTCTGTCTGAGAGTCAGGGGTTGTAGGCCAGGTGTGGTAGAGTACCCTGCACTCTGGGACTAGGAGCTTGACTGTACTCCTGAGTGCCACCTGTGAGTACATCACCGGCGCAGAACCTGGTTCCCTAACCCGGGTATTAAATAGTGGTGCAGTAACATTATGTTGTCCCTTCAGCCACCTCCACCCCCAATCAAGGTTAGGTGTGGTGGGTGCTTCCATGTGCTTGCCCCACAGTCCCCTATGCTGGACTGATGATGTGTTGGCTGTTTCTATAGAACTGCCTACTGATGTCCTGGATCTAGGTGACACTAATGGCGCTTTTCCACTGCGTGGTACGACTCGGCACGGCACGGCTCAGTGCGGTACGGCACGGCACGGCACGGCTCGGTTTGCGTTTCCTTTGCAGTTCAGTACCGTTTTAGAGTGGGCGGGATTATTCACATGTCGTTATAGTTGTTCCGCCTCTATTGCCGCGACTCCTGAAAAACGTTTTTATTCCGTGTCTCCCCATCAAGCTCTCGCTGGATCCGCTCCTCTGCTATCAACGAGAGGAACGTCTGTACTTCCTCAACAGACAACGAAACAGTCACTTTTTGTTTTTTAAAAAAGGTGCGCTTGTTCAAAACAGTTGCGTTCGATCCTTTGTTGGCTGTGCAAGTGTGATTACCTTCAATCATGTCTCCAGAAGATATCTGCAAGCATTGAGGGCCATGCACGGGAGCTACGTTGGGTGAGTAAGATCCATTTAACTACCAATGATACTGTTTTCGCTAGTGTTCTTGCATCTCTTGTATGTATGCTAACCCTAGCTACCTCTTGAAGTGAACCTGGGGCCTACATTCTGTGCCACTGACTTTCAATACTGGGAAGTAGGGCCCCCCTTGGGCCTCCCCTATCGAAAGTCAGGAGGTGAGGGCCCAACCTGGGACCTCTCTCCCTTCGCTCTGGGTTTTGTTGTCTATTAGACCTCCCCAATTAGTTTGTCCTTAGCCCAATGTGTAGGCCTTGCATGGTCTCCTTGGTCCTCTTGCAGCCCCTGGTTGAGCCAATGCTCCTCATCAATGAGTAGGTGTAGTTGAGCATTCCGCTTCCCAGGGGGCAGGAGCTTGACTGTACCTCCCTCATGCTCCTAAGAGCTGCTTGTGGGTACATCTCTGGTACAGAATCTTGGTTCCTGAACAGCAGGTTGCTAGGTCTATTCTATTGGGCCTCCCCGCTTAACCGATCACTGGATTACCTTCACACTGAGCTGTTAGGCCCCCTCAGGGGCCTCCTCAGTCGTCAAGGTTCCAGAGCAGCGCTGCAACCTCAAGTTGCTAGCACCTGAAAAAAGGGTCTCCTTGAGGTGGTAGCTTCCAGGTTGAGCCTGGCGGTACTCCTCTCAATCCTGAGTGACAATGCGTACCCTGCTCCCCGTCGACCTTTCAGGTGTTCTGTATTCAAGAAGCCACCCTGGGGCCTCATATGTGGTAAGCTGTTCATAACTCGCCCTGAGGGGGTCCTTGAGATTTAAGCTCCCTGTGGTTATGCTGCACATGTACTGATCTTGAGTTCTCCTCTCATTCAAGTTGTCGAGTAACTCCACTCCTGAATACCACTCTGCAGTTATGATAGCTTATCAGGCCCACAATTGCCCTTCCTGTCATGCTGTCCTTATGGTTGGACTGGTGTCTTGCCGCGAGGGGGTCCTTGAAATTTAAGCTCCCCGTGGTTATGCTGCACATGTACTGATCTTGAGTTCTCCTCTCGTTCAAGTTGTCGAGTAACTCCACTCCTGAATTCCACTCTGCAGTTATGATAGCTTATCAGGCCCACAATTGCCCTTCCTGTCATGCTGTCCTTATGGTTGGACTGGTGTGACTCCTCCTCTCTCTGAGAGGGATTTTGAGTGCACCATCTCCCTGAGATATGAGTGTGAGGATATCCCCTTCATTCTGAAGGCCTACCATTGACTCTGAGGAGCCATATCATGTAAATGCGTCGCTCCCACGACCCCCTTCAACAGGATACTAACAACAGCCTTACAGGACTCTTCCCCCTCTAATAATGAGGTATGAGATTGAGCATTGGGTGCTCCTCTCATTCTGAGAACTGAGTATCCCGTTCTCTTGAGCTCCTTAAGGCAGTCATTCCAGGTTGATGGGCCTTCCTGGCCTCCCTGATGGATTGACCTTGCGGTCAGGGTCCGACAGTGCTCCCCTCACTTTGGAGGGTTACCTATGAGCCTGCCACTTATAGACTGAGCTTACGAGTCCTCCTCTCAGTCTGAGAGTCAGGTACTCAGCTTTTGAAGCTCTGTGCGCAGCTTGGAAAGCCTCTTCGACCTCCCTGCTAGGCACTTTACGGTTGAGTTTGGTTATGCTGCACATGTACTGATCTTGAGTTCTCCTCTCATTCAAGTTGTCGAGTAACTCCACTCCTGAATACCACTCTGCAGTTATGATAGCTTATCAGGCCCACAATTGCCCTTCCTGTCATGCTGTCCTTATGGTTGGACTGGTGTGACTCCTCCTCTCTCTGAGAGGGATTTTGAGTGCACCATCTCCCTGAGATATGAGTGTGAGGATATCCCCTTCATTCTGAAGGCCTACCATTGGCTCTGAGGAGCCATATCATGTAAATGCGTCGCTCCCACGACCCCCTTCAACAGGATACTAACAACAGCCTTACAGGACTCTTCCCCCTCTAATAATGAGGTATGAGATTGAGCATTGGGTGCTCCTCTCATTCTGAGAACTGAGTATCTCGTTCTCTTGAGCTCCTTAAGGCAGTCATTCCAGGTTGATGGGCCTTCCTGGCCTCCCTGATGGATTGACCTTGCGGTCAGGGTCCGACAGTGCTCCCCTCACTTTGGAGGGTTACCTATGAGCCTGCCACTTATAGACTGAGCTTACGAGTCCTCCTCTCAGTCTGAGAGTCAGGTACTCAGCTTTTGAAGCTCTGTGCGCAGCTTGGAAAGCCTCTTCGACCTCCCTGCTAGGCACTTTACGGTTGAGTTTGGCAGTGCTCTCCTCATTGAGTGCTTTCTAAAATCCAATGTTTATGGAAAGGGTCACATGCCAGCATTGTACCATTCTTGTGATGTTGTTCAGAACTCCACTCTAGACATGTATCTTCAGTGATACCATGACAAACGTTTCCGGCTTGGACTGGGCTGTGGCCGGACATGGCTGCCAGCTCAGGGGATCTGAAGAGGAAGATCCTATGGGAAGTCTCAGTCTCGAGTACAATGGAAGGCGTTTATTGCCGGTTCCTTGCAATTTCCCTCACACTCATCACTTTCAGAGACTCTGCCTCTGGCAGACAGGTCGATTGGCTACCCGGTAGCCTCCCTGGGAGAATTAGTGGTTGATGTATGAAGTCCCTCTAGGTGACAGACCGTGGTCCGGTATTGTGGGAAACCTAGACCCTCGGCCATATCTCCCTAAAAGAATCACACTGCTTCTGATTCTGAACCTTGAGTTCTGCCCCAGAATTGGGCCTTCCTGGGTAGCTCGGGCCTTTGGCGTAAGGAGATAGCATCGCCGACGCTGCTGGTGCGTCTAATGGCTTTTATGGCTATGCCATAGAGTTGGTACTTAGTGATTGCCTTGGTACTTGGCATGCACTCCCCTCAGCATGGCAGTGTGGGTATTCCTTTCCCCATAGCGACTGCTAGAGGGTGCAGTTCAAGTTCCCGTGAAAGGGAATGTCTCAGTTACACATGTAACCATGGTTCCCTGAGAAGGGAACGAGACACTTCGTCCTCTTTTCTTGCCATGCCTCGGACGCGCTAGAGGGCGCAGTTCAAGTTCCCGTGAAAGGGAACGTCTCAGGTTACACATGTAACCATGGTTCCCTGAGAAGGGAACGAGACACTTCGTCCTCTTTTCTTGTCATGCCTCGGACGTAAGCTTCAGACGAAGAAGCAGATGACGTATTCTCCCGGCGATGACGTCACAGGCTGTCGCCAGCCAATGTTATTGTCGTGTTTAGACATGTGCTTCAGACGCTGGTCACACTGAAGGCGTTCCCCATAGCGACCGCTCAAGGAACCATGGTTACATGCGTAACCTGAGATGGTTTTACTAATGTTAGTTTATGAACTAATATTAACTATAAAAATGTCAACACGTTTATTACAGTATTTATTAATTTGTTAATGTTAGTTAATAAAATACTGTTAATAAATAATAAAAAAATTATTTTTATAGATTATCCATCGTCTGTGGATGATGCAGTCAACATGGGACTGCATTACATCCTGCAACACCTCGACAGACCTGGGAATTACGCAAGGATCCTATTTGTGGACTTCAGTTCGGCCTTC
>NW_015647048.1:153502-163502 GCF_001515625.1 Sinocyclocheilus rhinocerous
TACTACTACTACTACTACTAGGGTTAGGGTTGGTTTATATTAGATGAGGCCCTTTAAATAAAAATAACAGATTCAACTTAATTATGTATTAGTAAATGTTAGAATTAACTAAGATAAATAATTGTTTTAGAAATATTTTTCAATGTTATTTTTTGTTAACTATTGTAGCTAACTAATGTTAACAAATTGAACCTTATTGTAAAGTGTTACCACAAAAAAAGGCATTCAGCTATTTCAGAAAGAAACTAAAAATCATGTAATCATGTTAGTTTACAATATTCAAAGTTCCAGAAAAAAAACAGCAGTTCTTTTCAGTAATCTTACTGAAGAGTATATATTTTTTCAAAATACTTATTAGCAAAATACTTTTTTGCCATCTTTTTGTAGTACATCAAACCCCTATTTATTTTTCAGTTTGAGATGGAAAGATAGAGCGAGCCTTTTACACTTTCGGCACAATTTCCTCTCTATTTCCTCCCTGTAGACCAGCATCTGCAAAATGTGCAGAGTAGGAGTTTTGTGCTGTGAGAGCTGCCAACACCGAGAGAAAAGACAAAGAATGATACAAAGAGAATGAGAAGGACCAACCTATGATCGAGAAAGAGATTCATGAAGAATATTCCCTCTTTCTCCAGCTTTCCAAAAACAAGTAAATGAACTTGCAGCAGCAAAACCTAATTTTTCCCTCTTTGACTCGTTTTCCTAGTTTATTTAAAAAATGTACTGCATAATAGATTGTTACAGTGCATAAAAAGATGTTAAAGGTTTTTAACACATTTTCAGAAGGTGTTTTGTTAAACTGATTTCTCAGTGCTTTATATATTTGCCATCAAAATGTGCTGTAGGTCTCTTTGGCAGACACTATTATTGGCAAATTCTGCACATCCAAAGCCTAAAACTAACATTTTGCCATACCTGCCAATGGCTGGTGTCATGAGAAAATTTACCAGCTATAAATATTTTTTTACCGGCCATGAAACTGTTTGTGCATTATTTCATTATGTAAAAAAAAACAAATTCAATTATTGTTATTATTATTATTATTATTATCATTATTATTATTAGAATATTTAATAATTAATTATTATTAAAAATAAATAAATAACAAGAATGCCAATTTATGTGCATTATTTAATTTAAAAAACAGGCAGAACAAATTGAGGAAATTTTAATTTGTTTGTTTGTTTTTTTGTTTTGATCACATTATAAAAATGAACAAATCAAACGAAATATCACTATAATACTACTGAACTGTAAAGTATTAAATCATCATCATCATCATCATCATATCATCATTTTTATCTTATTATCTTATCTTATCTTATCTTATCTTATCTTATTTTGGGGTAACCAACCACTTTCTGTTTTTTTTTTTTAAGCTCAGAAGAAAAAAAGAAATTGATTTAGGTCTGGAAGAACTTGAGGGTGAGCAAACGATGAAAGTTTTTTTTTAAATTATTATTCCTTTAATTTCTTGTGACAAATCAGTGTGATCTCATTAGTATTCATAAGTGTTCATACATTTATAGTGTAAGTCATGTGTAACACCTGTAAATGTTAAACATGTTTGTAAAACATGACACTTAATATTTGTGTAACTGTAACCCTATTACATGGTTTTAAAAATAAAAAAAACCTCTTTGACTCGTTTTCCTGGTGTTCCTGGAAGGCTCGATCATTCCACTCAGCGGAATATGAGCCACACGCAGGCCCACATATGCATCCTGTCCTAGACCTGCCTGTGTGCTGATGATCTGAGACCAGCCGTGCCGCTCCGTTCTGAACGCTCTGAGTCTGAGTGCAAAGAGGTGAAACTGACTGCAGAGCAGTGGAATCCCTCCACCTCACATAACTGCAGAGATCTGCCCAGTGTTATATATATATATATATATATATATATATATATATATACTGTATTGTTTGTAAAACATGACACTTAATATTTGTGTAACTGTAACCCTATTACATGGTTTTAAAAATAAAAAAAGGAAATATTTGTGTAAAAAAAGTTATTTTTTGTGTTTGTGGCATAAAAGCCTGTTCTGACGTAACTCTGGTGTAACTCACGAGCAGCAGGAACCCAGCGATCAGCCGCTGGTGATGGGATCATTCCTCCTGTCTGCTGAGGTGTCAGGAAAAACAATTCTGAAGTGCTTTAAAACTCCTGGCCCTTCCTGCTCATTTCAGCGGCACACCCAGGAGATAACAGACCTTTCAAGAGTGTGTGCGTATTCATGAGTGTATCTGTTTGTGTTTGCACAACTTTAAGGTTGTCCTCTGACAAATACTCTGAGCTCAAGGACGTGTTTACCTGCCCTTGTTGTGCTGGCGCTAAGATAATATTATTGTGTGTTAACCCTGAGAAACCAATAGACGGCATCCTTGCTCTTGACACGTTAGAGAATGACTGTAATCAATTTCAGTTGTTTGTAAAGGGCAAAGGTTATCAAACTATAACCTCTAATCACTCTTGAGCAGATTGTGATTAGAAAAGTGCCATGAAGTGCCATTTTAACACACCAATCATTCAAACTAAAAGTATATTTTTAAAGGTATTTTATTTTATTTTTTTTTCTTTCTTTGTGTTATTTCTGACAAAAATCATCTGACGCACCCTTGACTGTTCGAATCATCCTCAAACTATAGAGGCGGATTCTGCAACCAGAGCTTGTTTTTTCGCTGTTATCTTGGAATAAACTAAGTGTAAGGCATGCAGGACAGTGTTGGACTGGCCAGCTTTAAATAGTCTCTCGGGGTGAAGCATACTTGATCTTAAACACAGGAAACTCTGCCTTATGAGAAGAGGAGAGAACGGCCCTCTAAACTCCAGGAAATGGGCCTTCAGGACGACCAATCTTTCCCAGACACAGGGTCACAGGCACTTAAACACTGTCTACTACTGCCTGAGGGGTCAGTGTCCAGTCTTCAGTCTCAGGGACTGATGTTTCGTTCTTTCCAAACTAAACCATGCTGAGGATTTTAGCAGAATTTATGTATTATCTATTTTGTGTAATAAACATGACTCTTTTTGTGACAGCAGCATTTAAGATGTGAATTTGTTTATTCAGCTGCATTGTTCGGAGAATAGTATAACAGTAGTAGTAATAGTAGCAGTGATAGTAATAGCAGTAGTAATAATAAATGTAATAGAAGTAGTAGTAAATGCAGTGGTAGTGTTTTAAAAACAGCAGTAGTTTTTTCTTTTTCTTTTTCCAAAACAGTAGTAATACGAGCAATTGTAGTAATAGTAGTAATAGCAGTAGGAATGCAAAAGGAGTAATAGTATAGCAGCAGTAGTTATAGTTTAACTAAAATGAGTAGAAGTAGTAGTACCAGCAATGGCAGTAATAAAAGTGGTAGAAAAAAAATGTAGGCCTAATAGTAATAGTAAAAACAGAACTAGCAATAATATTGGTGGTAATAGCAGTCATTAATATGTAGATAATAATTTAACAACATGTAGTAAAATATAAGATGTAAGCAAATGGTGATAATAGTAATGCTCATAATAACAATAGTAATAGTAGTGGTAGTAATAGCAGTAATAGTAATAGTAGTTTTAATAGCAGCAGTAGCTGCTATTTAACTAAAATGTGAAGTAGTAGTAGTAGTAGTAGTAGTAGTACAAGCAATGATAGCAATACCAGTGGTAGTGATAGCAGTAGTAGTAATAATAGTGGTGGCAATAGGAGTTTTAAAAACAGCAGGAGTTGTGGTTCAGATACAAGTAGTAGTAGTAGTAGAAGTAATAGTAGTGGTATTAATAACAGCAGTACTAGTAGTAGTAGTAAAATGATAGTAGTAATAGTAGTGGTGGTGGTAATAGTAGTTTTAATAAAAACAGTAATTGTAATTTAGTAAAGTGGCAGATCAAGCAATGGTAGTAATAGTAGAGGTAGTAATAGCAGTAGTAGTAAAAGTACATGCATTAGAAAATATTTAAACAATTGAGTTTCCATAAATCTGGCTCAGTTACAGCGCAGTATCACTGCAGTGATTCAGGGAGTGAAACTCAGGAATCACTGGCGTTTTTGCGGTTTTTCATTGTGACAGCTTCTTTTAACGATCTGTGATTGTTATCTCTTTAATTGCTCCACACAGGGCCGGATTTACGCATAGGCATTCTAGGCACGTGCCTATGCTCGCTCGTCAAGGGGGGGCCCAAACACAATGAAGAGATATATAGTATTTTTTGTTATACTATGGGCTATCTACAACAGTAAAAGAACCAACACACCAGAAGACATTGAGCAAATGAATATAACAAACAATAGGGTAAAAAATGACAAACTATTTCCAAGTCTTCCACCTTTTTTATGTACAGAAAACATGCTTTCCTGCTCCCGTTCCCTCCCACAAACGCACACAGACAGTAGTTGCAGACACGCACTCGCGCACACACGCGGAGACGCGGACAGAATCTTGTTGTCAGAGCTGCGGCTGCCCCGCAAATTTATCAATAAAATAGTTTCGCAGCTGAAAAGTTACATGACATTTCTCAGTAGCGAGGTTCTTGAAGCAGTTTAACTTACAGATTCGCTATTAGTAGACACTGATGCTGAACGCTGCTGAGAGACGCACAGACGGAGGTATTAATCTATCTCTCTCTCTCTCTCTTTCGCTCTCTCTCTCTAATAACTGCGTTAGACTGCATTAATAACTGCGTTAGCCTGCATATCAATGGCTCAAGCCTCTGTTATTAGCTCTAAAATGACGTTTTGGAATTTGCAACGGAACGTTTGCGGAAAATTAGCTAATTCAACACACATGATATTTCAGGACGGAAACATGTCAAATGTCTTGAAACAAATCATCTGAACAATTGATATGTGATTGTGACTCCAGGCCGTTAAAATTATTAGAGAAATAATGCACTCCAGAAGTGGTATGCCCCGCCTATTAATGGAATGGTCTTTCTCAGTTCTCAAACAAATTAAGAACTACATTTCGATTTTTATTGACTGAACGCAAGTGCTTATTGCGATAGAAAACACTGATTTGAAAATGATTTGTCTAAATCTGGATGGAAAGGGGTGCACCGGCCAGCTATGATGGATGAAGTCGTTGCTGATGATTCTTCTCAATTGAGTCGTTCTAAACACAAATGGCCTTGGTAGCAGACCACAGCTGATTACTCCATACCTCTCTAAAACTGAGGCTAAGTGCAAAGTATACTTCACTTTTGAGTGAACGCTTATCGAATGCTTACAGTCAATTAAAACTATTCATTCAATTATTTACATCACATTCTGATTAATTAATCTAATTAATCACAAATTACTCACACATCAATTTTGGCTGAGAAATTACCTCACAAAATATAAAGTCTTTATTGTGTTAACTGAGAAAAAAGCATTGAATAGACATTACAAAATATCGCTTTAGAAAAAACTACAACTTGATTTTAAAATCTTTGCATAAATAATGCTAATAAATGGGTATTCTTTTTTTTATAATGAATATTTAAATTCCATTTTTTAATGAAATTATACTCACAATATGGAACTAAAAAAGCGGGAAGTCACTGTCTTAATGAGTGAGTCATTGAATCACTCATTCAACCAGTTTGTTCAAACAGCTGATTCAATCAGAAACAAAGCAAATTATTATTTATGAACGAGTCACTGAATCACTGACTCACTCGATTCGGTGTGAGCTGAGGGTATGCATAATTAGAAAAATATGTCTACATGCTTATTATGCTAAAGATGAAATTTACATCACAAGGACTGTACACATACCTTAGCGTCCATGTAAAAACCAAAGTATACTTCGGGCTTAGGTTATATAGTTAAATAGTTTATCTTTCTATCTCCATTTTAGTCAGCTTTTTTCTCCACAGTCCTATTTCTGTGGTACATGCCCTAAATAGCACGTAAAATCCTAAATAAACTGTTTCCAAACAATATTTCCCTGTCTAAGTGGGCAGTTCTTTGCCCGCATAAACTGCAAAGTGGACCACACTTTATACTGATAGCAAAAAGCCTATGTGACACTACATTTACATTTATGCATTTGGCAGACACTTTTATCCAAAATGACTTATTTGCATTACATTTAAGATACACATTTACATTTTATCAGGGAATCGAACCCATGACTTTGGTGTTACTAGCACCATACTCTACTTCCTTGACGCTGCTGTTTTTGTTGCTTTTCCATTAGGGATCCGAGTAGGAACTCAAAATCAAAGAGGCCTCTTCTGGTTAAAAAACTCTCTCAGTTTCTTAAAATCTTCATCTAGTTTCAAACCAGACTGAATCACAAGAGTCTTTTCCACTGAATGTCAAGTCCATCGGCCCTCGTTCCCTTTTAACAACACTGTCTCAGTCACATGTTAGTCCCTGTAATTCCTCAAAGCCGCCAAAGTCTTCCTGGCCTGCCATGAGCAGAGCTATTCGTGTCAGTCGACAGAAGGGCCGTGGGTTAATCCTTGTGTTTCGCTGGGATGCCAATATAAACTAGTCTTTGTTTGAAAATGAACGTTGCCTGTGACGGACATATTGAAGGCCCATGTGGCTCGTACTTACATCAAATCTGCCCTCTCAAGGATTCATCACAAGCGGCTTTGAGGTGCGGCGAAATTTCCATTTTCAACACTGCCTTCTTGATGTTTCTTCACAGAATGTCTCATATGGCTAATGATGTGCTGATGAAAGAGTGTATTATACGCATGGCGTGGGGGCTGTGCTGAGGAAAAGGTCTGCAGCTAAAAAAGGATGCCAATGTAACCAGATGCCCAGAGCCACCTCTTTAAACTGCTGTGAGGTGCTGCTGAAAGTGTGACAGAGCAACAAACGCCGCTGTGTTTGTACCTGGGCCTCACCTGTCCACGTGTGGAACGCAAGCTGAGATCTGTTAAGAAAAAGAGCTTTGTTTACAATGGTCCAATGTTCACAGATACTGAAAAAGTGAAACAACCATGTCATTTATTTATAGTGCATTTTATACTGGTGTAATCTGGGTATTTATTTATTAATTTATCAGTTTTTCTAAAAGCTATGTAAGAGGATTAGGGCCAAGCAATAAAAAAATAAATAAAAATAAAACCATCTCGAGATTAAAGTTATTATAATGCAAGATAAAACTCGTAAAATTTCAAGAAAAAATTTTTCAAATAAAATGGTGAGAATTAAATCATTAAATTACTAGAAAAAAGTCGTTGTGTTTAGAGAAAAAAACTCGTTGTGTTGAGAGAAAAAATTGATAAATTTTGAGAAAAATAGTCGAAATTAAATGTTGAGAATAAACTCATTAATTTATGAGAAAGAAGTCGTTAAATTTAGAGAAAAAAAGTCAAAATTAAATGTTGAGAATAAACTCATTAAATTACGAGAAAAAAGTAGTTGTGTTCTGAGAAAAAAACTCGTTAAATTTGGAGAAAAAAAAGTCTAAATAAAATGTTGAGAATAAACTCATTAAATTACGAGAAAAAAGTCATTGTGTTTTGAGAAAAAAACTTGTTAAATTTAGAGAAAAAAAAAGTATAAATAAAATGCTGAGAATAAACACTCGTTTCATGTTCATTTTATCTCGTTGGACAGTGTTAATCAGAGAGTAATGCTCGCGTATGCGAACGACCAGTTCTCTCTGACCTGCTGATCTGATCTCTACAACCTGCGCCACTGCAGACATTGACAGACATTCTTCAATTAGATAAAATGTGTGTTTATTCTCAACATTTTATTTCAATTTTATTCTCGTAATTTAAAGAGTTTATTCTCAACATTTTATTTCGACTTTTTTTCTCGAAACACAACAACTTTTTTTCTCGTAATTTAATGAGTTTATTCTCAACATTTAATTTTGACTTTTTTTCTCGAAATTTTACGACTTTTTTCTCATAATTTAATGAGTTTATTCTCAACATTTAATTTCGTATTTTTTTTCTCGAAATTTAACGACTTTTTTCTCGTAATTTAATGTGTTTATTCTCAACATTTAATTTTGACTTTTTTTCTCGAAATTTAACTAGTTTTTTTCTCGAAACACAGCGACTTTTTTCTCATAATTTAATGCGTTTATTCTCGAAACAACTTTTTTCTCATAATTAATGATTTAATTCTCAACATTTTATTTCGACATTTTTCTTGAAATGTAACGAGTTTAATCTTGCATTATGATGACTTTAATCTTGAGATGGTTTTATTTTTATTTTTTTATTGCTCAGCCCTAATCCTCTTCTGTACTGACAAACTCTAAAAATGCCAAAAAAAAAAATAAATAAATAACAATAGCACACAAAATAATACAATTCTAATTATCAATTCTCCCCAAAAGCTACTGTATGGCTCCAAAGATATTGACTATAGTTCACAAACAATATGGACTTCATATCTATCATATCTTTATAGTGCTTCCTTGCTATTGTTGAACCTTGACTTTCCCAATCCCTATTCATCTTCAGGGTATGGAAAAGAGCATCTTGGACACTCTGTGAAATATCTCAAGTTTTTTTTTCCAATGAAAAATTAAAATCATCTGGGTTTGGGACAATCAGGGCTGAGTTTCCCTAAAGCACCATAACCCTAAATAAATCGTAGACACCGTTGGTTCCAATACGATCTACTTACAATGCTTTTGGGAAACACTGTCCAGGCTGAATAAATGATGACAGATTTTTAATTTTGAGGTGAATTATTTCAGACCCATTCAATATCCATGTCAAATTTTAAGTAAGCTTTATAAAACAAGTAATTGTTGTCAATTTCACATGGCTACACAAAAAACCAAGACAGTCCTTATAGATGGTTCTGGCATGTATTAGTCCTGCAAGGCTAGACACGTCATCTTCAGTACTCAGGTAATCACACACACACACACACACACACACACACACACAGCCCCCGTTCTCTTCTCACAAATCGCACGTCTCTGGGTTACATGTTACAAAATGCCTGTTTGCTGACAGCCGCTGGATGGCTGTAACCCACATCCCCTTCGCTCATGCTGATAAAGTGCTGCGATAAGCATCCCGGCCCCGGCCCTCAGGGGCCAGACTCACAGAACCGCATGTCTGAAATGATCTGGAAGTAGGAAGGGAGAAACGCTGAGGAGGAGGAGATGCAAAAAAGACATGTTGTGTTTGGAGCAGAACATATGCCCTTCTGTTTGAACATATTTCAGGTTTCATATACAGATGAGTAAGATTTTGGACCAGATTGAGCATCAGTGTGACCAACAAGATTAACATGGAAGAGCTGGCTAGTGATTGTTGCTGGCGTGGTTTAGTGGTTTGCACATGTGACACATTGTGCCAGCAATGAAACGTGTAATTCAGTCAGATTAAGTAACAAGTTAACCCACATTTGAGTTTAATCACAGGAGCCACTGAAACCCAGTTCAAACATGAAACAATACATACAGTCTGTTCTTCGCTTAGTGCTGCGGTTACACTGTCCTCAGCATATAACGCACAATATGAGGTTCACAAAACAGGGCCTCGCGTCGTAAACTATTCCATGTGTGCAGAAGTTTGCTGTTCCCAAAATCTGCTCAGTCAAATTGTGCATTGCAAATTTATCAAATAACGACTATCGCCTTATAGTTACTGCTACATGCTAGTCTTGTCACAGTAGCATGCTTACATGCACCCAAATAATCCGTTAGTAATTGGATTAATGGCTCAATCAGACTGAAAAGCCTTCATGTAATTAATCTAATTGAGCTCAGTCTGAGTGTAATTTTGATCGGATTGAAAGAGTTGGTGCTGACCTGAAATAATTCGATCAACATAAAAATTTAAAAAGAGGTGGTTGATTCAGCTTTTTTTGAAAGCTTGATTGTGTTTATGGGGTGCAGCGTAACGTGTGTTCATGCTTGTTTTTTTTTAATGCATTATTTTCACATATTTTACCTTTATTCTACACCGCTATTTCTTTCTCGTCAAAACGGACTGTTGAGTTCCTGGTTCTCTGAAGCCCCTCCCTCAGAAATACACACTAGGCTCTGATTGGTTAGCTGGCTCAGTGTGTTGTGATTCGCTAACCGCCTAGTGCAT
>NW_015647048.1:166002-175479 GCF_001515625.1 Sinocyclocheilus rhinocerous
CAGCAATGTTTATTTCTAAGGCACATTTATAAAAAACTACTTACATGTCCTAATTGAACTGTGGCTTAATCCTGGCTAAATCTAAGCTGTGTCTGTGAAACCAGTGCTGAGTACTTTTAAAAGGGATCCTCAAACAGGGTTATTATAGTTAACTAGAACAAACAAACAAAACAAAAAAACCTGTTCATTACTTAAAATAAATGTTATCTAAAATAAAATAAAACATTTTTAAAAAGACTTAAAATCATTTCATTTCAGACAACCTTTCTAATTTTCATTTAGTTTAACTTCATGTAATAAAATAACTAAAACTGAAATAAAAATTAATAAAAACAATATTGATATAATTTAAAAAAGCAAGAAAATGTCAAAACACAGAACACAATTAAATTAAGTTAAAGCATAAACTAAAATGAAAATGAAAACTGAAAATACAAAAATATGAAATATTATAAAAGCATAAAAACTACAATAGTATCAGTGATACTAAAATAGCACTGCTTCAAACCTCAAAGAGCAGAAAACAAACAACAACAAAAAGGTTTGCTACTTATTGTTTGTTGAATCCCCAAGTAATATTTATTAAAAAGCTAGATGCCATCATCATCATCATCAGCATCAGCATCATCACTAAAGAGAACTACACCAATATATATATATATATATCACGAAAAATGCATTTGAAGCATATCTTCATTTCTAGCTTATTTTGTTTTACATTTTAATATTTCTAGTGTTGATCTCAGGCTCATGACCATGCAACTCCAGAATACAGAACTGTGCCTTTTCAACTGAAAGGCACTGGGAAACGGAGGCGGAAGGAAACGTTTCTTTGGTGTTTTTCTGCATTGATGGAATGACTTCCCGCCCTTGAATAAAGAACTGTTCCAATCTCAGCCTCCGTCTGGAACAACCTGCTCGTTTCCCGTCCAGAGGAACCTCCCAGCAGAACAATGAGGAGCCGCGCTCACACCTGACTCAGAGTATCACGCTTTATTATTCTTAGTCACATGCATCGGCCCGCTGGAATGCACAGAAATGACTTCGGGTTTGTAATGGGCTCCTGCTGGTTTCTAGCGATATGAATCAGCTTCGTTGGTCTAGTTTCGAAATGAGAGCTTCCTATTTGGCCATTTTGTGTGCATGTATTTTCTTTCTCAAAGGCAATGAGGAAATTTAAATAGAAACTGAGTCCTGTAGTTTTCATCATATACATGAAAGAACCGATGTGGGTAAACAATAGGAAGAAAGAAGAAAATTTCCAGAATCCCAGAAGAAAATTTCACTGCTCAAAAGCTGCTCTTATATAACTCACAAAACATAAAGATTATATTCAGTGCTGACTAGTAACTGATTACATGCAATCCGGATTATGTAATCAGATTCCGTAATTAGGTTACATTTTAAAAAGCTCAAAATCAAATTACAGTTACTTTTTATGGATTACATGATTGCATTTTATCAACACAATGGCAATCAGTTATTCATAACTGATTCTTTATAGTTCATCTTTGTTCTCTATTCATTTTTCACAATGGCCATGTAAATATGTACACAAGTAATATGTGATCCGTGCTTCTGAATATGGGACAACATCACATCTCAGTCAATTAGAGCATGCGTGAGACTAAAAAATAAAAATAAATAAACATGCAAGTTACTAAACATTGCCAGTGCACAGCTGTGAAACTGTCTTCATCATATCCAATTATTGATTCTGGACAAAAAATTAAAAAAATATATTTTAAACCTGGCAAACCTTGTACATGTAATATCATTGCTGTTTTCCCAAACTGTTTTTGTTGTTGTTGTTGCTGTTTTGTTTTTTTCAATAACGTATATAGACATTTGGTTCTCTGATGTTGTATGTATATATATATATATATATATATATATTTTTTTTTTTTATAATGTAATGTTTAATACACTTCATGACATCGATAACAAATAATTGAATATACTTTCTCTCACTCTTTTTTAATTTATCAATATGGTACACAATAATCCCATTCAAATCGATGTTATAAGCAAGTTAGGTCAAACATAATCTAAAAGTAGTCAAAAAGTAGTCAGAATACATTACCTAAAATGAGTAATCTAATAGATTACGTTACTACCTACAGATTTAGTCATGTACTGTAATTTGCAACTATAACGGACTACAATTTGTAGGCAATCTACCCATTACTGGTTATGTCATATTTTAACTATTGACATGTCTCAAATGTTTCACCAAAAACTAGAGGGGGAAAAAAAGGATACATTTTAACACAACATGTTCTTAACAGTTAAGACATTACATATATTGTATAAAATGAATAAGAATGGCATAGCATGTTTTGATTGTACATTACTTTCTGAAACTGTAGAGGAGACTCATGTGAGATTACTGTAGTCTGTTTCCCAGTACAAATAAATCAAGAATTACTCTGAGACACAGCTAGGACAAGTACAGAATTAGATCAGAGACAAATGAAAATCCGCTCATCATTTACTCACTCTCGTGCTGTTCCAAACCTTTCTTTCCTCCGTGGAATGACTTGTGCATCATATTCCAAGTGTCATGAAGTGATGGACAGCCTGATTATCTTCCCGGATGTCACTGGATTCAGTGAATAATGGGTTAACTGTTCCTCACACATGCAATAACACACACCAGTCATGTGGACTGCTCTTCTGATTCCCTTAAGAGATTGGATAACCTGGAAACGATTGAAAAACGAATTGGTTACACTTTATTCCGATAGTCCACTTTAGACATTCTATTAACTATAAGTGACTTTGTAACTACATGTCAACTAATTCTCATTAATTTGCAACTACATGTCTACTAACTCTCAGAGTAGACTGTTAGGGTAGGTTTAGGGTTAGTAGAATAAGTTGACAAAGAAAGTGTTAGAAGATATTAAGCAGACAGTCTACTAATACTCTACTAACTGCTAGTTGACATGTAGTTGCAAAGTTACTTACTGTTAATAGAATGTCTGAAGTGGACTATCGAAATAAAGTGTTACCAACTAATTTGTCATCAGTGACTCGTTCCTCTTTATGTTCACTCCATGTTAGCAAACAGAGCTCTTCTCAGACTCACAGACCGCATTAACCTCTAATTTCACTCACGACAACACCTCTATCAATCACATGCCGCTCTCTCCTGCTCAGTGAACTCAGGGAAAAGCGCTTTTTAGTTTACTCAAGTATGACAAACTAACATGAAAATACATTTATGCTACACTTTGGTGGTTTTGTTTTGTTTGTTCGTGAATCTTTCCAGGAAATTCTGGGTTACATAAAACAAATAAATGTCTTGACTGAAAAACACTGGACTCATTGATCTCGGAGACAATCATGGTAAGTTTCCCGCATTGACCTCACTGTACGATCATTACTGTAGTAAGCTGCAGTCAAAATGATTTACTGTGGTAAATGACAGCATGTCACGGAGCTTAACATCTTTACATGTATGCATTAGACAGACACCTTTATCCAAAACCCCATCATTTAACAGATGAGCTACAGGAATATTTAACATGGAATATTTTTTTAATGTCTTCTCAAGACTTCAGCTCAATATCTTGGGTGAATGTTTTATGCAAAATTACATCCACTGCATTATTACTACAGCAAGGATATCATCTCGCTATTTACAGTCAGATAAAACCAGTCGAGGAACAGAAAATATCAAATACTAGAGCATAGCAACTTTAAAACTTGATAAACTACCAAAATCTACAGTTTAGACAATATAAAACAAATTCAGAGGTTCGATAGTTACTATTCACGTCACTCATTTTTGTTAGAAAACGGCATACGACATTTCATTGACTTAAATTGCTAAAATAAATAAATAAATAAATAAATAAAAATGTCCTTCATATATAATTTATTTGTCTTTTTTTTAGTTCAGTTGCACTAACAGGCACTACATGACAAAAAAAAATGCTGTAGAAACAATTTTCACAAATAATTGCAATGAAACAGTAAGCAATGCACTGAATTAAACTTGAAATCTCTGAGTGCAATCACTTAACCACAGCCTCGTCTGTGTGTCTCTGTCTCACACTGCTATCTCGTGTTCAGTCATTTTAAAAGACAGCATTTGATGCAAAAGCAAAACTCATTTTTTGCACAAAAAGTACAACTGTAAATAAATATCATGTTAATGGGGAATACAAAGCTCTCCGGTATTTAACTTTCTGTCAGTTGAAGTCTCTGTGAGCACTCTTCTGTTTGCTTTTGTTTTTAATTCCTGTAAATGCTTGAATGAAAGGAGATGCAGACACTGAGCGATCGCTCACAGCCGCTGCGGTTATTAATAGATCAGGAGCAAATATACATGGGAATGAGAGACGGACATATGGAGGTCGAGCAGGGAGAGAGAGAATGAAACAGATCCCAAAACATCTGTCCATCACTTGTGTCATGCAAAGACAATCACCTGCTGAGAAATGAAAGAAAAAATTTAAAATAAAAAAAAATTATATATATATATACATATATAATCAATAGGCTACAGTCTAAATCCAAGTCCAGTACAATATTATATTTCACACTTAATAGTTCAGGTTTTCCTTATAAGTTATAATTTAAGAGTCTTTTTAAGTGTAAACATAACAAATAGTATTAGAGTTGTGACTTAAGTGACAGTCACTTAATTTAGTAACAGTTTTACAGAGCCTCTGTCAGCTACGCTCACATTAGAAAGTTATTAAAAGCTATACGTTATTAGTGAACTATGTGACTTTTAGAGCTATTTCTATACAGGTTACTAATAGAAATAAACGTACAAATATGTAATATAGAATTTAGCAGAACAAAAAATAAATATGCCGTTAGTGTTTTATTACTGCAGGTTCTCGTGAGTACTGGGAATCCTCAAAAAAAAAAAAAATGCAAAAGCGCTTTGACACACACGCACACACACACACACATACACACACAAATGTCAAAATATGCAGTTAAAATACGTATATTCAACATTAAGTGTTTAAAACGTGCTAAACAGAACCAAAACATGCATACTACATGCAAAAAAGTTTTATTAAGACCTTTTAGTATTGTATTACATATAAATACAACTCAAAAATAATTTTAGCTTTCACTACCAAAATATTTTAACACGTTAAATTACACATGTAAAATGTTGAAATTACAATTTAAAATTAAAGAATAATAATGTTGTAATGTTGTAAATAAAATAGAATACAATAATAAAATACAATAAATGTCTGCATCAGTTCTGTTTTATCCAGGATTTTTTTTTTTAAGTCTGAGATTTTGACAGAATAAATTTGTATTTTCATAGACCAAAATACGTATATTCAACATTAAGTGTTTAAAACGTGCTAAACAGAACCAAAACATGCATACTACATGCAAAAAAGTTTTATTAAGACCTTTTAGTATTGTATTACATGAACATGAAATATAAATACAGCTCAAAAATAATTTTAGCTTTCACTACCAAAATATTTTAACACGTTAAATTACACATGTAAAATGTTGAAATTACAATTTAAAATTAAAGAATAATAATGTTGTAATGTTGTAAATAAAATAGAATACAATAATAAAATACAATAAATGTCTGCATCAGTTCTGTTTTATCCAGGATTTTTTTTTTTAAGTCTGAGATTTTGACAGAATAAATTTGTATTTTCATAGACCAAACTAAATCAAACAAACAATCAAAATAAACTTATTTGAGTGCATCAGTGTTACTTCAGCATATACCGAATGTATATATATATATATATAAACAATGTTGAAAGAGTTACATTAGCAAATGTCTTTAAAAGCCTCTGCTTATTTTACACATCAAATCAAAGTATATCAGCCATCATTCAAGCTAATTAAATGAATCTGGGCAAAAGCTCAATTTGTTTTTCAACTGATCCTGAGATTACATATAGAGTATGTGTTTATTTCTCTTCAGTAAATGTAAAAAAAAAAAAAATTTTTTTTTTGTACATTAGGCCCATTTTTGTATCATACAAGCATACACATATGGAGTGAAAAAATAAAATATACTAAGGTTTAAATTTCAGTAATGTGATATGCATATATAATTTTTTATAGTAAATTTAAAAGAATGCACTTGCTTAAACAACTAAAACAATGTATTAATTATTAGTAATGATGTTTCAGAACAAACAGCCCATTTTAATATGTCAAACCTCCCAGATGAACTGCCAGTGTAAATTTAGTAAATGTTTAAACACACACGCATGCACGCACGCACGCACACACAGCCTTTCCTTTCCAGCTTCCAGCTTTATGGGATCAATCAATTAAGTGCAGCATTCTTTAAATAAGTCTGTCCACAAAGTAACTAAACACAAACTCCCCCTCAACCCTTGACATGAGTTTGGTGTTAAAGCCATTTAAAGCACACACTCGTTTCTCTGGTGCTCATAATCAAACCTCTCACTGTTTTGAATCCCATCTTACTGCCGCTCCGGTCTGGAGAGAAGCGCGTGCGTCAGGAGGAATATAAAAAGAGAAAGGCGTGTTTGAGGCCTGAGGAGACGCAGGGGAGGAAAACTGAAAAACGGCCGACTGCTGGCTCCACTACACTACTGACAGCAATATCACCATCCAGCTCCAATAATGTTTACAGTACAGGAAAAAATCATTCTGATGCCTGACTGAGAGATGTGACAAAATACATAATAGGATTATTACATATTTACACTGAAAAAATAAAATAAAGAACTAAATACATCAATAAATAAATAAGGCAAAATGCAATGTATTAATATGAAGGAAATTTACATAATGATCTTTTTTACAGGTGTTTTACCTGTATTTTGAATTTTGCACATTATTGCATTGTGTTTTACAGTTTACAGAATGTCCATTAAATTACTGGACAATATCTTGGCAGAAAATTATCAGCCAATTTTCCTTTTTTTTCCATTTTTTTTTTCTTTACAGTGCATGTGTGTATATAATAATTAATAATACTTATGGAACAGCCATGTTTTTAGGAATAAAATGTTATATGAACAAACCCCTCTTTAAAGGCCTGTAAAAGAAAAAAATAATGTAAGTGCTTCTAAAATAAAGAGATTTTAAGAAAAAAAAATCCTTCACTAAAAAAAAAAAAAAAAATCCTTTATTTTGATTTATTTATTATTTATATT
Organism: Sinocyclocheilus rhinocerous; assembly: GCF_001515625.1. Taxonomy (NCBI): domain Eukaryota; kingdom Metazoa; phylum Chordata; class Actinopteri; order Cypriniformes; family Cyprinidae; genus Sinocyclocheilus; species Sinocyclocheilus rhinocerous. The sequence goes on from NW_015647048.1 coordinate 173,148, forward strand.
ATTTAATCACTATTTTGAGTTCAGTTGACATAATAATGTTGATTATTACATTACCTTAATATCGTGTGAAATGTAAATGTTGTTATGTTGAGGTTTTTGTGGTTACACTGTGATGAAGAGACATGAAGGTAAACACTGCGCTAATGCCATCTTAACTTGTTCTTAACATGTGTTACGATGGTGATTTGAACTGAAATAGATACGATTAATTGGTGCCAGGGCCAAAAAATCAATTAGTTGGAGCAATTTTTTTCAACTTAAACATTTGTGTTTATGCTACAAATTAAGTTCCTTAACTCAATGTATTTTGTTGGCTGAACATACAGTAATTTCATAAGTTGTCATAACTCAAAAAGATTGAAGCAAACGGTTGTGTTAATTTTATGTATCACATATGGAATCTACAGACATTAATAGATAAAGTATAATAAAATAAACACTTAACTGTGTATTTTGGATGTTTTCTTTATACTAATCTGAGAGCAGACATGTAATAGAAGCAAAATAGCCCAACAGTGCATGAAAAAAAAACAATGGTTATGCCTATATTGTCTTGCATGCATTTAATTTTGGCTCATAACTTGTCCAGCACTGGGTCCTGATCCATATCTAGAAACTAGAATGAAATGAAGACTTGGTGGTTGGATATGCAGTGCAGTACATCCCACGTTACCCGCATACATACAGTATACTTGCATGTAAAGCAATATACTACTTAGCAAATCTCAGCTGTGGGATTGTTTATATCATTGCAAAATGTAACTATATCATCGTCCAGCTCTAATCTGCTAAATGAGACTATAAGTCATGAAGGTATTAAGATAGTACAAACATTAACATGATTTGAAACAATGTGAATTGTGAAAGTGCTATTTAAATAAATACTGATCATGCTCAACATACATCACCTGATAATAAAACATACTGATTCACATATTTTGCACTTCATTTGAACTTTTGCACTTATACCTCCATATTAGTGCATTAGTGTGTCCTCGTTTATAAGGATTTATAGACAAGCGTTCTGAACCAAACTCTGAAGAACACGAGAGCATTAAACAGCCTTTTCATCGACTCTTTGCAGCTGTAAATACACTGTGAGACACACAAGAAAAGCATCTGTCTACAGGTTTAATTAATACTTTTATTCAGCAAGAATGCATTGAATTGATCAAAAGTGACAGTAAAGACATTTATAATGTTACAAAAGAGTTATATTTCAAATAAATGCTGCTCTTTTGAACTTTCTATTCATCTGTGAATCCTGAAAAATAAAATGCATCACAGTTTCCACAAAAATATTGTGCAGCACGACTGTTTTCAGCATTGATAATAACTAGAAATGTTTCTTGAGCAGCAGATCAGCATATTAGAATGATTTCTGAAGATCATGTGACACTGAAGACTGGAGTAATGATGCTGAAAATACAGCTTTGATCACAGGAATAAATGATTTTTTTTATATATATATTCACAAAGAAATTAGCTGTTTTAAATTGTAAAAATATTTCACAAAATTACTGTTTGTACTCAAATAAATGCAGCCTTGGTGAGCAGACGAGACTTCTCTCAAAAACATAATTTAGCTCAAAAAACACATTCCAGATTCTTTGACTAAACATAATAAAGATAGATTGTATTGCATATAAATTAAGATGAACCTGATCAATTTTAAGAAATTTATTCACCAAATAGATTTCGACTAAACATACCCAAATCAGGCAATGATAGCTCCTGAAAACTCTACTTTTGACTTTGCATTATAGCTGTCATGTATCTGTGATTGTAGTTTTGCGTAATCTAAAGCATTGCACAAACCTTGACACAATAAGGCTTTATTTATGCCAGGAGAACAGCAGTCGATCTCTCTCAGCGTCTCCCACTGACCTGGATCAATCCCAGAATGCATCTGTCATCAGGTGCACAAGCTCCAATGGCAACCAGCAATTAGAAAGCAACAGCAAAACAACGACTGCAGTGCATATGTGCTGATAACAGTGATTTTATTTATGACTCCTGCAGCTCTGTTCACCACAACCCAAACACACACACACACACACACACACACGTCTGTTTCTGGAAATGCCACAACACACTTTCTCACCTGTCTTTCACATCTACTGCGTGTTGATATTTGAAACACCTACTTTAGAAATTATTTTAGTGGTGAGTGGGTGCGAATTGTGAAAATAATGATATTTTCTGTGGTGTAAACAGGTTTATCACCACCACAGGTTATCACCATCTTGCATAGACAGAGTTTATGCTTCGAATGATTATATCAGGAAGAAAAAGGAAAGGAAAATGTGCTTAATGTTTTAAATATATATAT
>NW_015647048.1:175536-176695 GCF_001515625.1 Sinocyclocheilus rhinocerous
GAAATACATGGAAAGGTAAATTTGAATACAGTATATGTATTTATTTATTTAGATACATTTTCAATAAATAAAATTATATGATTTATAAACAATAAAATACTACAATTTTATATATTAATACAACATATAATAATATAATTTAATAAATAAGCTTTTCTGTCTCCAAAAGTATGTATTTTGATGTCATAGGAGAAATAGATGAATGTTTATAGATGATTAAATACATACAGATTATTTATGCATATTTAATTTTTTTTTTTTTACATAAATTAAGCTATCATTCTCCTATATTTATCCCAAAATTATGTAGCTTGAAAACTACACATCTCTGTATTACAACAGAAAATAGTAGGTCAATATTTCAGTGGTACTTGATGCATCACTGCTTTCATAAGTCATTTTGATTTTATGTTGTAATAAAATAAATAAATAAAGACCTGCCAATGGACATGATGAATCAGAGGCTTAACAATACATGCAATGGCTTATCAGGTTTGTGAGAGTTTTCAGTAAAGGAGGAAAAGACGAAAACTATGATATTCATCAAATTAAAAATGAGTTACTTATTAAAAAATAAGATAATTATAGATAACAATACATAACTGAGAATGTTATTATGTGTCCTCAGCCACTTTTTGTCAAAGAAATAAAAAGTATTTAATTAAGATGTTGCTAGTAGTTTTCTGTGTTGAGACGTGCTGAAGTTACGTTTGGTCTCGTCCTCTATCGCATACCTTGTCAGTGTCGTGCGCTTGCTTAGACCTTTGTTGTGATAAACAGTAAAGTGTGTTCAGCTGAATTCAATTTCAGTGTTGTCCGACAGGTATAAAAAAAGTTAGTATACCATGGCAGCCCGCATGTTAAGCCCTCCTCGTGTGAAGACCGAAGAGTGAAAAGACCATCGACTCTACCGTTCGACTCCACCGAGCAGGGACACCGGCAAGGGATATAAGTATCGCTTTTGATTCATCCTTTTCCTACTACTTGTTTCACTTCTGTGTCAGTTTTTATAACCAATTCTTACTATGTGTTTCCAGATCCCTACTATCACTACCACTCGCAAACCGTGTTTCACACACTGTAGGCAGCGCAATCCTAACAACCTGCGCACTTTGCCTATGTCTACTAATACACTACTTTCTTTTTCTATTGGTCTCTG
>NW_015647048.1:176720-220440 GCF_001515625.1 Sinocyclocheilus rhinocerous
GCACTGGCTACCAATAGCTGCTCACATAAAATTCAAGGCATTAATGTTTGCCTACACTAGCCTCTAACATTAGCTTGCTCTATTCTTTTTCTTTTCTATCTGTTTTCTTTTTATTTATTATATTATAAAAAAAAAAAAAACCTTGCTACATGTACTGCGTTAAGCTAACTGAGACTTGTTATAGCACTTGCATATCATTGCTCTCTTGTTGATTTTGATTGCTTCCATTGTCCTCATTTGTAAGTCGCTTTGGATAAAAGCGTCTGCTAAATGGCTAAATGTAAATGTAAATGTAAATATTCAACTGATACTATTAAACTTCAGTAAAACAGCAGCACAGAATAACGTCAGACCTCTATATGAGTCCAGGTGGGCAGATGTTTCTCAGTAAAGTCACTGACGTTCATCTCCCTCCCACAACACATTCTGCCAAGTCAACATCCCTCACAACTTTCATTAAAATTGTTAACATACAATCAAGCAAGAGGCTCCCCCGCTCCTCACGCGCTGCTAAAATCATGACAGTCAAATGCTTGGAAACGTCATGCATTGATGAATCCACCGGCGCATGATCGTTGCCCTGATTTCCCTCATACTTCTGTCAGCATTTAGTTTCTAAACGGCCCCCTAGGAAGCCGCCGCTGTCGGCCTCAGCTGTGTGACACTCCAAATATTTAGTGTAATAGCTGGTTACTGCGCCGGTGGTGTCAGGAGTCGGGCCAAACCTCGGCATAATTAAAAAGTAAGGGGGGGGTGTGTGTTTATTTCCAGACTTTAAATCACTCCTCGACACTGAACTGCTGATGCAGGGGACAAACCCTGACTAAACATTCCCAGAGAGAGAGAAGGGGAGAGAGAGAGAGAGAGAGAGGGAGAGAGAGAGAGAGAGAGAGAGAGAGAGAGAGAGTACCAGAAACAATCACAAGCAAGCGTTACAGAGAAAGGACAATTATGCATCTGTTGCTGTAAAACTCATATTACTCAGAAACTAATCACTGCTTTAATTAATGTGTTCCTGAGATTCTATTATTATATATTTTTTCTATATTATATATTATTTTAATTTTTACTACCATTACTGACAACAAATTTTCACCTTTTGTGTGTTGGTGCTTTAGCAAACATTACACACAATGCATTAATAAATGATTTACACCGAAAATTAATTCTGCTTATTTAATAAATGAGGCCAGTTTTATGTCAAACAATCATGCACATGTAGTACTTTTGAAAGTGAAAACTAAAAGACTAAATTAGAGTAAATATAAATAGTAACAATGAAAGTCTGTTCTGTCTTTCTTTAATATCATTGTCAGGTGCATTATGAACTTCAGTCACTTTTATGCATCATGGGTTGATTTGTATTAAAACAAAAATATTTAATCTTTCCATTTTATGTATGTATGTATGTATGTATTTATTTATTTATTTATTTATTTATTTTATTTTATTTTATTTTACTTTTCAGGTATTGATTTTAACTATTTTATCCAAACTATGTAAATCCATTTCTAAAAAAATCTGAATTGTTACATATTTAAAACTACTGTACGGTGATCTAAACAAATTGTGAAATAAGCATAAACCATTTTAATATTTATCGTGTGAAAATTATTTGTAAACAATTTTCAAAATGACTACATCATTTCCAGCCCCAAACAATAACACCACTAAAGCTTTATGAAGAAAGTTAGTGTCCTTGTTTAGCTAATAAATTGAACTGCTGGTTTGGTCTGGCCAGAGGAGAACTGGCCCCCCGACTGAGCCTGGTTTCTCCCAAGGTTTTTTCTCCATTCTGTCACCGATGGAGTTTTGGTTCCTTGCCGCTGTCGCCTCTGGCTTGCTTAGTTGGGGACACTTCATTTCCAGCGATATCGTCGCCTTGATTGCACAGATACTATGATACTATGAACTGAGCTGAATGAAGACATCACTGAATTCAATGATGAACTGTCTTTAACTGGAAAATTAGTGTTTACTATTGTCATTTTGCATTATTGACACACTATTTTCCTAATTAATGCTGTTCAGTTGCTTTGACACAATCTGTATTGTTAAAAGCGCTATATAAATAAAGGTGACTTGACTTGACTTAATAGACTTTTATTTGCATCATTCTCAATTTCCAATAATTCTGTCAAATTATGCAAAAATATAACAAATGTTATTTGATTGTTAAAAATATAGCTATAAAATTAGCTTTAGCTAAAAAAAAGCTTATTTATTTTATCTTATTTATGTTTTCAGTCACTGTCATTTGCCAGAGAATATTAAACAACACATAGTTTGAGATATGAGAGAAATGACGGAATTCTCATGTGATTCATGTCAATGTTAGTAGATTAATTACATAAACCGGTAAGAATTAATTTCTAAAAGACCACAAAAAAAAGAGAAAAAGAAACTGATAGTTAAAGAAAGGTACTGTGCTACCTGCAGTCATCTCACCTGATCAGCGCTCCTCCTCTTCCTGATGTCGCTCTCTGTCCTTCAATGCGCGCTTTCCTTTTCTCTGCTGTTATTTCTCGTGGATTTCTAAATGACTTTCCCCTCACAATCTAGTGAATTCAGACACAATGACATGCGCAAAGACGGCTGACTGCTGCCATCTAACCGCGGATACACGCGATACACGCGATTACAGCAGAGCACAGCTGCCCAAACTCACTGCTGTTAGTGCAGTTAACATGACAAACTAAAGTAGAGAAATAAGGAAAAAAATAACAGTAATTCTTTTTTTCTTTTTTTTTTGTAAGTTCAAGTTCATTTGTATTTCTCATCTCAGTGACATGTAACCCAACTTTATTATTAAATTAACTGATTAAAATCATTGTTCAAACACATTTCCAATTAAGTGTTTATGGTGTCTCACGTCAGTAAAGTAACTGATACTGTTCATTCAGTCCATATGATCAAAGTATGTATTGATAAATCTGAGTAAAATAAGGGTATATTTTAACACACAAATAACACACAAAGGTATTGGTTTCTTGACCTTTTATTATTTATTTATTTACAGTGAAAGTCAATGGGGTCCAGTGTTGATCTTTATTTTATTTATCTATCTATCTATCTATCTATTTTTTTATTTTTTTATAGAAAAAAAAAGTAGACTTCTTTAATTCTACTTTCTTTAAAAAAGTCTTCTATAAAGTTTGGTCAGTCCACATGGTGAAAAGTATGGTAAAAAAAAATTAAGTAAATTAAGGGTATATTTCAACACTAGTAAAAATAATAGTTTGTTATATATATTCTTTTTTTTTTTAGTTACCGGAACTTAGTTAGTTAGTCTGTACAATGAAAGTCAATGGGGTCCATTGTTGATCTTGGTCTTGTTTGAAATCAATAATTCCACTTTCTTTCTTCTTTTTTTCTTTTACAGTGGGCTACTGGACTGACTGACTGAGTCTGCAGTAACTCACAGTGAAACCTGACTCTCAGAAACGCTCGGCGGGAAATGCATCAAAGCCGAACATAAATAGCAATCAGAGCACAAGTAAACCAATCAGAAGCTTTGTTACTGAATATGCAGCAATCAATTAGTGGATGGATTTCCGTCCATTTTAACAAAGTGAATCAAGGCACTTCTTACAGCATGTTATGGACAATTTGCAGTTTGTTTTACGCAAATGAATCCCAGACCTGCTCTGGCAGGACAGACATTCAACGAGCTGAAACTCCTTCTCCAGCAGAGATCTGCGATAGATATTACATCGGTGCTACAGATTTCAGAGCAGTTAACATAAATTAGGAGTTTCATGCTTGACAGAAGTAAGTACAGCAAAGGGCAAAGTTAAAAAGTGGTGCTAAAAACTGATTACTGATGAAAGGGCATAAACAAATGCATAAATACGTAAACAAAATGCTGTTTACAACACATCCTTCCACATATCTTTCAATTCAGACTGTATTACAAATGGGTTTGATATTTTGTGAAAAAGTGCAGGTTTTAGAACGACACAAGCTAATCAAATGATGTAACAATGCATCCATTGCTTAACCCTTTAAAGCCTGTACAGAATAATATTTGATGCAGAAATATTTAATGCGCAAAACAGCTTCTAAGTGATCAACATGATCAAAACTTTGGTGAAAAACCACACAACCTATTGATTAATACTTTAGACTTTTTTTATCAAGTCAAAGCTCTTTTAGTGTAATGGCTTCAGCTGGAGCTTCTCGTGTCAAATCTTGACTGATTTTGATCAAGTAAAGGTCAGAATAACTGCAGTAATATCTCCAGATGAACTCTTACTGGACTGAAGCAGCTCAGCTTTACTTGATTCTCCATCAATCATGTTTTAGAGTCTCAAATCTGATCCTCAGGATCTTTTGAGGAGCGTTTGTTTCCAGAAGCTTTACTTTCACTGTTCCTCAGCGGAGGAATGATCTTCACAAGCCTCCAGAACATCTCACATCTTCTGAGGAGCCTTTATTTCTTCAGCTCTCAATCAGCACTGGATTGCATTGCATTATATGTTTGGATCACCAAAGTAAGCATTTAAATATCATCTTACTAAGACATATTATTGAGAGATATAGTTGTGTCATTTTATGTAAGTGCCTGCTATACTGTTATAAAGATCTCATTGATTTACATGACATTCTATCAGAATTTCATCTTACTTTTTTGGCCATATATATATCAGCATCTGCACCAATTATTATTATTTTTTTTAGTTTGACACTTTACCAGAACTTCCATTCACACAAATATGATTCATTGATAGTTTGTTTTTCATTTCTATTTAATCATACTTTGAATGGTTCTCTTATGGAATCAGTGGAACCTAATAAAGGATTACCGAATGGACTTATTCGGAACTTCTTGGAATCAATGGAGGTTTTCTTATGACATGCTGATAACCCTTTTCAAAACCATTTTAAGTGTATGGGTTTGGTGTCAATGACTTACAAAGTGTAGTTTATTTAATCTGCCAAATTCAATAAAAGATGTTTCAAATATAAATCACTTTCATTTACGCAACAGGATGGTATTAAAATACTCGGTTATGTTACTAAGAGGTCTTTGCATTATTTAGACATCTTCTATCTTTACAAGGCTCTCCGCTAAACCTGTGTCACCCATAAAGAAAAATGCATAACTGCTATCCTGCCCTGATATCAGCTACCAGACTCAATGAGAAACAGTGGAACTGAATGTGGGATTGATTACATGAGACTTTTATATGGTAATAGCAGGCTTATTCTTGGCTGGAGACACAGTGGCAGTGGCTTTGTAGTGGGAAGCAGGCCGTGAAATGGCTTCCACTGGAATATGAGTCAAACCGTCTCCACCATCCCCAGAGAGACTGCGAGGACACCCGAGGTCCTGAACAAAGGGGTCATGAACACAAACTGATAGATGAGTGGGGTTTATTGTGCCATGACCTTGCTGAAACTGTCTAGCTTTCTCTGGTTGTTTCTCTAAAATCCGACAGGGAATTCAGAATTAATTTTGTTAGAAGTATGAAAGTGGAGAACCATGAAGAACCATGGTGGCTAATGGCGGCACACAGTGGCAAGAAATCTCCACATTTAGATCTATATTTATTCATTTAGCACACAGTTTTATCCAAAGCCACTTACAAATGAGGAACATCACAATAAATTTGACAAATGAGGCAAATAGAGGCAACGATTGTACACAATGCCAAGTTATTAGTCCAAATGTTTGGGAGGAAACACAAACTTACAGGACTATATTAAGGCAAGATGAACTTCTAGACCTTGAAGAACAATGCCAAACCCTGAAATTTGATGCAAGTGGCTTAGGTAGCCAGAAAAATTAGACTAATGGTGCTTTTCCACTGCATGGTACAGCACGGTACGGCTCGGTACGGTTCACTTTTGGGGGGTTTTCCACTGGGTACAGTACCTGGTACCTGGTACTTTTTTTAGTACCACCTCGTTTGAGGTTCCAAGTGAACCGTACCGTTACCAAAACGTGACATGTAAACTCTGCTGATCACGGATTGGCCGGAGAGAATCGTCACTACCTGCGTCACTGAACTTGCGACACAAACACAACAGAACCGCTAGATTTAAATCAGCACAGCCAGCAAAGGATCAAACGCAACTGTTTTGAACGAGCACACCTTTTTTTTAACAGCCAAAAAGTGGCTGTTTCGTTGTCTGTTGAGGAAGTACAGACGTTCTTCTCGTTGATATCAGAGGAGAGGATCCAGTGAGAGCTTGATGGGGCGACGCGGAATGAAAAAGTTCAGGAGTCACGGCAGTAGAGGCGGCGCAACTATAACGACATGTGAATAATCCCGCCCACTCTAAAGCGGTATTAAACTGCAGTGGAAACGCAAACCGAGTCGAGCCGAGCCGAGCCGTGCCGAGTCGTGCCACACAGTGGAAAAGCACCATAAGAGAGGTGTGACATGAGCCATCTTTGACCATACAGTGCTGCACTCTGTATCATTTACAGAAATGTCCTACTTCTTCTTAAGTCAGAATTACAAGTTTTTTTTATTTATGTTAAAACGCTTTGTTGTCAGAAGGAATCATGGAGGACAACAGGTTTTTTCTTGCCTATTTCTTGGGGGAGCCAAAATGTATTGAAGATATTTAATCAATATCCAATGGATTTTGAATAAAATGTAGCATCTCATTCGTTGACAACCATACAAACATTAACCGCATTACTGTATACACTCATCATGCTATCTAGATAGCCTGATCGTTTTGGTCAATGTTGTTTTTGCTGTGTAAAATACATAATGGTTATTTAAATACTATATATAAATTGTCGTGGGCAGCCGTGGCCTAATGGTTAGAGAGTCGGACTTGTAATCCAAAGGTTGTGGGTTTGACATTTAGTCATTTAGCAGACGCTTTTATCCAAAGCGACTTACAAATGAGGACAATAAAAACAGTCAAAACTAACAAAAGAGCAACAATATATAAGTGCAAATGACAAGTCTTGGTTAGCCTAACATAAGTACTGAGCCCTGAGGCACCCCAGTAGCTAGATGTTGCAATACTGTTTGAGTGTCAGTATCGGCAGGAGTTGTCGGTGGTGGAAAAGTGAATGAACAGCGCTCTCGTCCACCTTCAATACCCACCACTGAGATTCCCTTGAGCAAGACACCGAACCCCCAATCGCCAATAACCCCAAATAAATGCATAGCACAAATTTAGAGTATGGGTTACCATACTTGGCCACACGTCACTTCACTAAATATACACGACTGTAATTGCAATGTAATGTAGATTTTGTGGGAAAAACGAGTAAAACTTAACAGTCACTAGAGCAATAGTTCTGACCTCTGACATGTCTAAAGTTTACGGCGCGCCCAACTGGAAACTCGGGTATCAAAATTATTAGTTTTCCAGTTGTAAACATGATTTGCGAAGCCGTTCATGTCCAGTTTCTGACTAGGAAACTCATATTTATGATAATCCTGAGAGCATGTGAAGGCAGCATCCGTTGAGCTGATGTGCGTTTCCTGTACAATGACGTAACGCACTGCATAAGCACCCATGTATGATGTAATGGAGAAATTAACTAGCCAGCCATGACTGTTTCAAGAAACTGTAGTAACTTTGCTGCACATTTGTTGGTACACCTATAGAACTTCTGTTAATGACATCATGCAGATAGAGTAATAACTTCTAATTAACTGATTCGAGATTGAATTATAGTCAGACAACTATAGCTCATTTACATAAATAACAGAAAGACATTTATAATGAGAGCACAACTTGAGAAAAGAGGCGTACATGTAAATATGCATGTCAAACACTTCGTTTCCGTATATGTTGGGCTGCCGACTGAACATGTTTCAGCCAATGGAGTCCGTTGGTGAGAGAGATTGCTCTGATTGGCTGTTAAACTTAGTGAACCACCAGTGTGCTATAAGCAAAACAGAACTGCCGAAAACCAAAGCGATAAAGTCAAGAGTCAAGCAAGCACTTTTTAGTTTACGGTTTGTATATCCGCAGTACTAGCTTATCAGATTTCCCTTTTCAAATACAGACTACTGCCACCTGCTGGTAGGGAGATTTATTTCCACAGGTCCAGAACATGAGTGCTAGTTGGCTGTAGTCTTTGTTGTTAGTTCAAGTGCAACTTTTTGGCACTTGATCAACTTTGAAAATCATCATCCTCACTGGTTATTTGATGTTGATGTGGTGTGCCTGGGTTTAAGTCCACATGTCATACTAACAAGTATCTATACTTCTAACTACAGATGGACAGCTGTAGTTCCAAACACATAACTTTGTGACCTTGTTTGCGAAAGTTTGTCAGAACTATGATTTTCAGAAACACATACCATGGAAGTATGTTGGTAACAAAGAAAAGGAGCACTGTCTTCACAGTGTTGAGCTGAAGTTGACATTCATTCAACCAAGCTGCGATTTCTGAAAGGCAGGCAGAGATATGAGCTAAGACAGGGGGCCACTGCATACCATCTGAATAGCAGAACACCCATGTGCCTTTATAATCGTGCACAGTAAACGTGTGAATATGGAGAAAAGGAGGGGACCAAGCACTGAACCTTGTGGCACCCCAATTCTCTCTGTCCAATGCTTAATGTTCCGCCCCACTTAAACCCAGATTTGTCAGTATTTTATTGTTATTCAATATTCACATAATGCATCTCTGCCACCCAACTCAAATGTGATCTACATAAATAAATACATATCTATACAGCATATACAGTATTCATGAATACTATATTCTGGTGCTGCAGAAATAACCTTCACATCAGCGTTTCTCAACTCCAGTCTTCGGGACCCACCTCCCAGAATGATTTAGATGTCCTCCTATTCAACATACTAAGAAGCTAATGAACTAAAACAAGTGTTTTAATTAGTGAGACATCTAACACTTTCTGGTTGGTGTGACTGCAGTTGAGAGACACTACTATAAATAACTGTGGCAGTGAAAATATATTACACTGTATTGTGAATCTGGTTTGTGATCATAGCTTGTACTCTGTGGTGCACAAATAGAATATCAAACAATACTTTAAGAGGTTGTTAATTGTATGTCATCATTGTAGCCATGCAGCATCCCCTAGAAAATACCTGTTCACCCATGTACAAGGTGTCCTCGAGGTGCAAGAAAGGACCACCGAGATAATGGCTGTCTGGCCCTTCGCTTCTGGACCAAACGGTCCTCTGCATGACCCAAAGTTCACTTCCCCAGCTCAATGAGGACACCGCACCCCTTTCTATTTTCAACATGGACACTTTAAACCTAATTTAAATGACCCTGATGTAGATTACATAACCAGAGATGTCGAGAAAGAGTAGAGAGTAGATTTTAAGCTGAAATATAAAATGTAATATAAATATTATAGATTTAAAGATGCATAAAATATAAAAAGTATGCAAACTTTGCCGATTTTCAACCAGATTTATATTATTACAGTGTAGGTAGTATATGTAAATTAACAATTTGTACTCCTTCCCATGTACCTGGATATTGTTTTTTTTTTTTTTGTCAACAAAAGGACTTTTGACAGCTCCAGGGCTTTTTTGAAAACTTTGTACTTCAGCATTTTTTTGTATCCCAGCTTAGGACAGTTGGCTCGAGCTCAGTGCATTATGGGTGTTAAAGTTTTCCAACATGTTTGGTAAAAGGAAACGCAGAAGCATTTGCCAACCATTTCCCCAATTTCCAAACCATACAACCTTATAGGTCGTTTGTCACTTCCCTGAAATATGACCTATAGGAGCATTTACTAAATTAGTGTCCCTACCGACAGCAGGACATGCCACAGAAACCTTCAAAATAATGCATCATGCCCTTATATCTGTGTTATATTTTGGGATTTTAAAAGGAAACGCAGAAGCATTTGCCAACCATTTCCCCAATTTCCAAACCATACAACCTTATAGGTCGTTTGTCACTTCCCTGAAATATGACCTATAGGAGCATTTACTAAATTAGTGTCCCTACCGACAGCAGGACATGCCACAGAAACCTTCAAAATAATGCATCATGCCCTTATATCTGTGTTATATTTTGGGATTTGTGTAGCACAATTAGTAGAGCATTGCATTTTTGCAACGTACTGATAAAATGTATACCTTGAAATCAATTTCCAAAGCATCTGCCCAATGCATAAATATAATTTTTGCAAATTGTAAATAGGAAAAATGGTGGGTAAGGGATTGTGTAAAAAAGTCCAAACATTGCATTTAAGCAAACCTGCATTTTGTTTGGTAAAGATGGTCAAACATCATTTCATGAAGACGCGCAACACAACACTGTCATTATTTTTATACCTGCTAGAGGGCGCTTAACTTTAAAGCATAACTATAGGTCGCAATAAGCTGCTTGCACAAATGACCTTCCGGCGCCAATTAAAAAAAAAAAAAAGTTGAAAAAAAAAACTTCATAGACAGCCAAGTTTTTTTTAAAAAGCCCATCTTGTCTGTGTGAATTAGCTCTTTCATTTTATTTTATTTTATGTTGCCTTTTGGTGGAAATCTAGAGCTCAAAGGTACATTTTAGTGTTGCATGCAATGAGCAATGGTGTGCTATTACTAATTAATTATGGTCATTGACTATAGGATAGCTTATGTGTACAAATACAAATAAGCTAAACTCTAGTCAATGACCCAATTATAATGGGAGTTAACATGGTGGTGTGTGTATCCTGTACCGCTGTGATCCGTGATGATGATTCGAGACCTTGGCTGGGCGTGAATCCATAGGAAACCCTGGGAAAAGAAGATAACAACACCGACATGAGAGTGTGTGTGCGTAATAATGACAGTCCCAGAGAAACGATGAGAGATTGAGTATGAGTGTGTATGTGTATGCGTTGTGTGAGCGATAGGACTCTGCCCTCACTTCCTGTATTCACTGCCATTTCCTGTCTGTGCAGTGGCGTTTAATGAGACAGCAGCCGTCCTGAGTTCCTGCTCTCACACGTCTCAGAGGACATCACAGCATCACAAACACAAATCTACTCAATCTTCACCTGTCACCTCTGTGGGAAAAAGACCACCGCCACTCTTACTGTGTAATGATGATTACAATTCATTAGCCTCTAGTTCACTAGCCTCTATAGTTTCAGCATTTGGCAACATTACGCTTAACCTGAAAGTTACATTTTGGCCAGGTTTATTATCTTGTTTTATTAGTAGTAGTAGAAGTATTTTCTTGCACAACCAACAGAAAACAAGACGCATGATGATTATTGGTTGTCAATGGCAAAGTTTATGTAATCAACACCCAAATTCGATACAAATTACCAGTATACACAGATTCTACTGATGCACTCCAGTGCAGTTTTATTTACAGTATTTTGAAGTTTTTAAAATACAAATAAAAGAAAATTTGCTGTGCTCTGTACGTCACTGATAAGCATGACACACACTCTCTAGAAGTACAAAACCCTTCTGAAAAAAAAAGAAATACATTGAAATGTACAGAATGTGCACTTGTAGTGTACTTCAAATTGTAAAAAAAATAATAAAAAAAATGTACTTGCAGATAAAATAATATGAGATAAAAGGCCAGTTAAAGAGAAACACTTTCATGTTTCTTAACACACTTTTAAAATGTTCACTTTGTAAAAGTTTTTCTTTAAAGTACAATTGAAATAATTGCTTTAATAAGAATTTGCCGTGTTTTAAAGAAGTGCACTTATTTTGATGTGTTGGCTAACATACTTAAATGTGCTTTACATGTAAAATTTGTATTATTGTTTTTTATAGTATTATAATTTTTACTGTACTGTTATTTGCTATTACATTTAAGGTTACTATGTTTTAAATGTAGTAAACTTACCTTCATCATTACAAATGTGTAATTATAAATATATTTAAATATGTGACATTCAAGTTTCAGTAGAAATGACATTCAAGTATATTTACGTTTACTACATTTTAACCACATTTCAAAGACAATAGAAAGTAATTTGAAATTAAATATAAGATGTAATTAAGTCATACGTAAGTGGATCACAAAACACTCTTAAGCTCAGTTAATTACATTTAATACATTTAAACTGTAATACATGTTTATCTATTTGCAATGAACATAAAATTCTTAGAAGGTATTACATTCAGTTCACACTTAAGTATATTACTTTAGAGTATATTAATACTCTTTATAAAATATTGCTGAAGTGTACATAATTTTCACAAGGGCATCCAATATGATTACACTACAGCAACTACTGCAATACTTGAACATCTTAAACATCATCAGATGCTGAAGGACGAAACTTTCAATTGTGCTAATAAATAAATTATTAATTAAATAGAAAAGTAATGCTACTTATTTCTGTAGTAAGTAACTCTGATATTATGGTGGAAAGTAAAAAAGTAATCTGATTACGTAATCTGTTACTCCCAAAATTGTTCATCTTGGTTTGGGAATTTAAACACTAAGTAAAACGGACATACCATCTGCACATATGGCATGCATTAGGACATGTTTCAAATATAAAAATATTACCCAAAGACCCAAGTGTGGGCCTGATCCCTTGTTCCCTATTTAGTCTGTTGACAGCTGAGATTTTCTCTCTTGTTGGTTGACACGTGCTAATCTGGTCAGGAATGTCTGATAAATGGCTCTGAAGGTCTGTCCCACGGATTATCCCGACATACCTGTCAGAATTCCAAATCCAGTTTCCTTTGCAGATTTCCTCAATGAGGAGTTGATTGAAGGGATGGAGTCAGTGTATGGTAAAATTTCACTCCAGTTATCAGACACAGGTGCCCACATTGACTCGCAGGGAGCATAACTAACCCTAGTTGTGTATACAAGCTCAAACAGACATATCCTGACACAATTCTTCATTTGTAGTCACACTGCAATTCTGCACTGACAGACGCATTGCTAACTGTGATGGTGTGTATTATTTATAGCCACATGAAAGAGGATAATAATGTGATGTTTTGATCTCGTAGAAGGCGATGGTGGGCTGTGGCGAGAGTTTGATCAATTAGGAGGCATGAAGTATTGAAAAAAATACACAAATTATTATTAATGGACAGTGCAGTGAATGTACAATTCTATGAAATTAAGCTATTTTAATTAAAAAAAAAACACTGTATCTTGTTGGAAAAACATGCCTGTGGCAGCATTTCTGCAAAATATTACATTGGTTCTTGCATGTTTCAAAACTTTCAAAGTGAAATGTTCAGTGAGTGGCACTAAAAATGCGTTTATTTTTATCTGAAGCATTTCACTACATTTGCTGTTGTGCATATCAGAGCAAATCGGAAATTAAATGCACCTACATTAAAAGCCAACCCTAAACCTAACCGATAGTATCAGCAAAAGCTTGAGGTAAAAATGCATCTGCTAAAGCAACCATGACATTTTTCTTGCTTCTACAAGTGTTTGAGCTCTTTCAGTGAGTGTTGTGACTCGTGCTTCACCTGACTCATATCTGAGCACTCTGCATCACAAGTGCATTGCTGTACCGGGTGTGCTACCGAGCAAGTTTACTACAACAGAAATAGCATAGATACGGAACTGGTTATGGGATGCAACATCAAAATGTATTAGTTTGCAAATGATGCACCATGGTAAAAGCATTTTGATGTCATAACACAGTATTATGAAAGAAACAGCATGAAATTAACACTGTGTCTACACCGGACGTGACAGTTGTTATGCCACGTCGCACTACAACAGCTTGAAGCTGTCTACACTGGACGCGACAAAGCGGCCGTTGCACTTTGTGTCAGTACGTCATAAATAGAATGAGGGATCAGTTTACTGTCGGGGATTTGTCGTGTCCCGTCGCCTGCACCGCATCCAGTGTAGAGAGCATCACTGATTATAATGGATTCTATTGTATTTTGTCGCATCGCGCCGCACCACTCATGTCCGCTGTAGACACGGTGTAAGTGTTTATTGATCAATCATCTGCCACAGAGTCGTAATTTGTGTGAAAAGGAATAAAAGTTGTTGGTGATTTACTGGTACTAGTGTTTATTTCTGCTGGAAACTGCAGTCAGTTCTATATATAGGCCAGTTTTTAGAGTTTGGACAAAACGTGGGTTTTTCCATTGAGCCTGAGTTCCATGAAAACCTGATGTCTGGGTCATGGTTGAATGTTTCTTCACCATAATCCATAATTTTCCGCTTCCTCCAGTGAAAAAGTGCATCTCCTGTTATCCTCTCATCAAAATCCAGCCACATATTTGTTTAGAGCTGTTTTGGACTACAGATTTCTCTTTGATTCAGACCAGACAACTTTTTCACTGGAGGAAGCGTTATTATGGATTATGGACTCGTATTTTAGCCGGAAGCAACAGTTTGAAGTTAAAATGTCTTAATGAGGGTTTAGTTTATTACAATCATGCAGATTTTGTCTTCTCCAGATGTTAACTGATGGACTGGAGTAGTGTGGATTACTTGTGGATTACTGTGATGTTTTTATCAGCTGTTTGGACTCTCATTCTGACGGCACCCATTCACTGCAGAGCATCCATTGCTGAGACACTGATGCAATGCTAACCTCTGGCTGCTTTGTCATTTACCCACTTACTGAACTTTGGCAGGTGAGGCCAAAGGAC
The DNA here is from genome assembly GCF_001515625.1 of Sinocyclocheilus rhinocerous. NCBI lineage: Eukaryota > Metazoa > Chordata > Actinopteri > Cypriniformes > Cyprinidae > Sinocyclocheilus > Sinocyclocheilus rhinocerous. The sequence goes on from NW_015647048.1 coordinate 191,229, forward strand.
GGTCATTGCAACGCTGTAAAGTGTCGGCACTCTGGAGCCACATGCTTTTTATAGCCATTTTCATAAGCGTAACGTTAGCTAGGAAAATAAGCTAATTTGACTCCAAACACCTGAGACTGGATATGTAACACAGTTTTATATGAGTATGAGTCAGGTGAGACTTCAGGATTAGATACCTTTGCCTTGTTGTGGCAACCACCACAACACCCTAGCATTGTGTCAAAGTTTTGCAAAAATGTAGAAATCTAGTTTATATAATTACTTAACTACTTAAAAAGTAACTCATTAACTATAATTACATCCATTCATCAAAGTATAAATCTGACCTAATCTACAGTCCTTCTTTAGCCGTCAGTCTTAACCCACCGTGCTGCTCAGCATATTGAAAAACAATAATATCGTAACAACACCCCTATGAATAACCCTCCCTTTCCTTGTGCACATTGCAAAGAAACTTGAATCGCGCACTGCAGTCGGCGCTCTGCAGCTGCCGACTACTAATGACTGCATTAATTACAGATAATTACAGCAGCAGGTCCAGGTCGTTCTGGTCATTGTGACACAGCACATGTGACTTCCAGCGGACACTCAGTGGAAAATGAAGGAGTCCCTGAGGAAAGGCTGGAGCTAGTGTATACTGACCACATGGAATCCTTGTCTTCTTCAGCACTTCCTCACGCAAGAGTGTAGGAAAAGCGGGAAGGAAGTGGACCGTATACTGACGAGCTGAGAATAGAACAAGACTTTAGCCCATATGCATTTGTGTGGGTACATTGCGCATATGTGTGTGTGTGTGTGCCATTTCAGAATTGTAAACTCTGTGTGTGTGCATTTGGGTGTTGTTGACCGCAACTCATGATAAGCAAAAGGCTGAATGAGTCGAGACTCATCCGCCATGCCTGATGATAATGGAACAATGTGCCAAGGGCCGGCAGGAGCTGCTGTCTTCTCCAGGGGCCAGAGATTAGCCCTCATGCGCTTCCTTTGGAAAACACGCCGCGTCCCAGAGGAAGCTCTCATCAGACTGCACTCTTTCACCTCTTCCTCTCTCCCTTGTTTCTCTTTATCCCTGTCCCTCCGAATTCCCAGATTAAATGAAACAGAGGTCTGGATGACTGACTCGCCACTGACACCGATCAACCCACATCAGGCTACTGGCGTTCCTCTGTCTCTCTTTGTTCTTCTGCGCTCTTCCTCTGTTTGTTTGGGCTTGTGCAGTGAACTGTGAGCCTTCTACGCTCAGTTTTAGTGCACGCAGCGGCCTTGAGGTGAAACAGAGACCGATCTCTTTCTTCTGGAAAGTATTTTCATCACTCTTTCCTTTTCTCATGTGAGAGTCATGGTGTAATCAAATCTGGAAAGGCCTGAATTCCTGAATGTCACATACAGTAGAGTCAAAAACTCTGAGACGACATTGGAATTAGTTACTTTTTGTTTTATGGAGCACCACAGTTTTGTAATGCATTGCATTTAAAAGTAACTTTCCCCAACGCTGAAAACGTATTACTTATATATTTGGGTGTTCTTGTTCATACTGAACTTTTAAGGATTTTGTGTAACAGGAAGTGATGTAATTTCTTCTTCTGTTTGTCTAATTTCCAAATCATTTCAAAGGAATTAACAGATTCAAATGTTTTGAATTGAACACTTTGAGAATGCTTCAGAGCATCTTTCAACAGAAGCAAGAAAATATGAGCATATGTACAAAGAATTAACATGATCGATGTATTTGACGAGTGACCAAGAAGCATTATGTTACTTTTGCATTACATTTTGTCACCTGGGTTTGTTTTTCAATAACAAAAAACCCAAAGGTTATATGGCAACTGTAAAGGCCCTTTCACACCAAAAGTGAAATGAATAAGCCTCCGGCTGAAGGAAGTGCCTCTGTAATTCCTGATTTCTCTCAAAATGTGGACAGGAGAGCTGCCAGTCAATAAATGCGAAAACATAGTATATTGCATTACTTATTTGACAATGTAACTCAGATATTTTGCTGTAAACTTAAAAGTAATGCATTACTAGTTACTTGAAAAAAGTAATCTGATTACGTAACTTACTGTACTTGTCATGCATCACCCCAATACTGTAAGTGTTTATGTACGCAACAGCATCAGTTCACAAGATTTGACAAGTAAGAATGTTGAAGTTTAATTTCAGTCTGTTTCACACGAGATACTATCATATGACTTCAGAAGATCTTGCCATAATGGACTACTTTAATGTTGCTTTTTTGTTGAGTCTTTATAGTGTGAATAACCATTCATTATAGAAAAGAGCAGCGTAAACATGCTGCTTAATATCTGCTTTTGTATTCCATGGAAGAAAGTCATATGGGTTTGGGACAACAGAAGTAACATTTATTTTGACTGAACTATTCTTTTATTTGAGTTACAACCTTCAGCTTTACTCAGTATATTGAAAAAATTTACACGCAGTCATCCTGGTCAACATGTAAAAATACAGTAACTTGTTGTAAAACGTTAATGATCAGGGTTTCGAGGGATTACTAAATGAAAATAAATTCTGTCAATAAGGTCATGATCTAGTTTCAATTTATTCCAAAACATAACTTGCTGACCTCATCTCAATCTTGCCCACCGTCCTCCCAAAACAGCTTTTTCAACCATCTTTCTGTCATGACAACATCCATACTTGTGGCTTATCGACACGCTGACTTCAAAACAGGTTTCGGAGAATGAATGCTCTCTACGTCATGAGCCAAACACCCTCTGCTAAAGTTATTATGGAGCTTCCCACACCCAGAAATCATCCTGACTGTCTGATTGACAAAATGACCCTTGAACCTGAGAGAAGTGAGGTCACTTGTTATTCACCAATGAAATCAGCTCATAGAAAGCCTGAAAACAATGGATGCATTATGCATTATTTGTTGTATAGTCAGGGTGGTTAACCCAGATAATGGGGGTCTTGGTAAAATAAACAAATAAATAAATAAGCATGCTTTTTTTCTCTGTAAATGGATAAAATAAATATTTAAATAATAAAATAAAATTTAAAAAATAAATTTATATAAAAAAATCGATAAGTACAGAACTACATCTTCTATTATGGAAATTGTGAAATAGGCTTATATTTTGCACTATTGCAATTTCTTTTTATATTGCAATATCTATGCCAGGATTTGTAATATAGAGTCAAATGGCATTTAAGGCTCAGGAGTAAATACATAAAACTGAGTGGACCCGAGAGCACATGAAGTAAAGTTGGCACTATTTAGGCTGCGGTCTTCATTGTAATTGTCACTGATATGAATGGGAATGCTAATGGATTGCTCTCTTTTAACTGAAAATTAGGACTTCTTTTTCTTCAGCTGCCATTTTGAGCAACGCAGTGTATTTTTCAACAGACACGTTTCCTGGTTGTTCTGTCTTTCTGGCTTATAGTTTCAGTAAGTAAAGTGACTGCACATACAGCAGAGTTGTTTTTCAAACATTCTCGAGGTTTGAAGCTTCTATTATTAGCTCCTGAGCCCTTCATAAGAGAACTGGATCTGACAGGAAGCACCAGAATGATGGGCAGCTTTAACCAGGCTCTCCTGAAGCATTGCCCACCAATGAAGATTGGCATCCCTTAACCCACCAAAGAAAAGTCAATCGTCAGGTAAAATTTCCCTGATGTTGTGCAAGGATCTTTAATATTTCCATGGAGGGAGGTTGGAGAAAAAGAGGGAGTAGGTCCAGCTGAGTCAAGAGCCTCAAACACAAGACCGCTTTTGATACTGCCAGGGTTCTGGACTTACCAGACTCACACCTCACTGAAACCAGCACTCTTCTGTGGGATCGAGGAGACGACGAGGCCACAGGGTTTGCCCTACGAGGAGCTTGTTTGCTTCAATCAAGGATGCCAAAACCTAGGCCTGAGCAGGAAATCTAGATGGGAACCTCCTGGACAGAGTTAAGCAAGTGTGCGTGTGTAATAAGGCTTCTGGCTTTTTGCCACCACTGTCGACTGACTGAGAAGACAAATCAGCTCAGCTCCGGCATATTTTCCCCCTGGTGCACTTTGAAAAATGGCAGGCAAAGCGTCTCATTTGTTAGCTCAAGGCATTTCACTTATAAGATTAGGGGGCCTTTCTGTGACACTGCCACTTTCTTATTTTTTTTTTACTTGTTAGATTGAAAGCCAATTACATTTCTGGTTACATTAAGACTAGTCACAAGATTAATTAATTGCTTTGTTTATAGCACTAAATTGCACTGCAATAGAATTTGTAAGATTCAAATGTTAACCCCAACAATAGTAGCTAGCAAACAAGGTTTGAAAGATTGCTCTCCATTAACAGCATTAAAATCTTTTCTATATGATGAAACATATTTAAAATGACAACAAGAATGACTCAATATCGCAAACGTGACCAACCACTACACTATCATATCCTGACTGGAGCTGCAGGGAGCTTGGGTTGAAAGTCACTGGAGGTCTGAATAGGCCAGTGAGTGGAACAACGTGTGATAAACGAGTGTTATCTGGAAGCCGTAGCTTTGGGAAGCACCTCTGTTTCCCTCTGATTACATTAGCAGGCAGGAAGGGAGAGCGCAAGCGGGCATTCAGTGGAATTCCACCAAGCTAATGCAGATACTTTTCTTTCGCATTTTCTTTCTTGGTCTTGCAGTTGATAAGGTTACCTAACACATCGACAGGTTATGAACGTACCAAACACATATAAGATTAATAGCAATAGGGACACACAAGTTTACATTTCAGAGTTTGAGATCCCCAGACTGTCTACAGTCACCAAAAAATAAGCGGTATAGGTTTCAGGTTGATTTAATAAAACGTTAATCGCATTAATCTTGCAATTCACTCGCAATCCAGTCACCCCAGTGTCTGCATTTTTGACTTGGCAGCACAATCTTTCATATCCACTGTACTTTATTTTCCCATTAATCCTTCAGAATGACCCTCCAACACATCCTTTTCCACAGAATATCTGGCTAAATGGTCCAAACCCATATTAATATTGCCACTTCATATCTTATCTCCTCACCTCAGGCCTAGCAATAGCAAGCAGTTTCTTTGAAAGGCCGTATCCTGGGGGGTCCATCAGTGCTGTCTGTAGATGATTCATGCTGCTTGCCGTAGTGTCACCGGAGTGGACACTTTAGTGAATTGTTTCCTAGTGGCATACCTCAACAGCCGCATGTGCCTGTTTAATTAAGATTCAAAGAGGGCCGTGCACATAGCCCTGTGGAACACCCGCACTAAAATAAACTAGGCTTGGATAAACTACAATACTGTCCTACGTATACATTCAAACTAATTAAAGTAGGGTCTGAAAGTCTGAGAACACATAAAAAAATCTGAATTTTTTTTTAAACAGAGATTTTTAGGAATTTGAAACATTTAAAACAAAATTAATTTTACACTCCAAGCACAACTACACAATGTGCTTACAACATCCTTAATAATAAAATGTTTCAGTAAAGAGTGAAGATGTTAATATAGGCTGGACATCATTATTGGCCACTACTGTTGTTTGTTTGAGCACCCCAAGTGGTCTCAGGCTGATATAACATTCATATGTGAACACCCAAAATTATCTCAGAAGGCCCTGAATGGACCCACAGATGAACCATAGGTGGTCTGAGTACGGTTCGTTTTGGGTCCTTTTGTGGTTCTATTGAGTTCCTGATCATGAACATCGAAAGCACAGAGGTCACTTGCAGCTTGTTCCCTGTCTGGTTCACTTTTACTGAACTGGGTTTGGTTCATTGAAAATGTATTACATGTGAAAACACCCTAAGACTGTTTAAATTTACTGTGTATTTGTAAATTGTATATTTGTTAAGTGTAAATATTTAAATAAAACATCTAAAGTGTATGCTGTTACACTAAGTCATAATTATGAGATAAAAATCGAAATTATGACTTACTAAGTCGATATTATGACTTTAAAAGAAAATCGAAAAATCGAAATTATGACTTATGATGTCAGAATATATAGGCCTACTATGTACAGGCAAGCAGATAAATCCAGAAGACGAATCCAACACGCTAGATCGCACTTTAAGTGTTTTCCTCCAATAAAGAGCGCAGCTTAAAGGACCAAGACAGTAGTATAAAATATCTGGTATACCGTTTATGAATCATCAATTAACTGACTTTATCTAGAAAAATTACTCTTTTTTTATTGTCTTCTTTATTGACAATCTATTTTCCTGTTTGACACTGTAAAGCTGTTTTGAAACCATCAGTATTGTATAAAGCGCTATAAATAAAGGTGACTTGACTTGGCAAGAAAAATAAAACAGAATTCAAAGGAAAAACACAATTATTTTTCTTATCAAATTGGTAGGCATTTCTCTTGTTTTATACAAAAACTCAATTAATTTTGATACTTTTTTATCAAAACAAGACAAATCTTAAGTCATTTTGCTTCTCAAGTAAATGTATCTTAAATGTTTAGATATTGGAAATGAAAACAAAAGTTTTTTTCTTCACACCCTGCTGGAATTCTGCTGTGAAGTAAGATTACTGGACCTATTATTTTCATCCTCTTAGTTTAGATTTTTTTTTTTCACCCTTTCGGTCTGTTTTTTTTTTTTTCACAGATTTGGTTATCTGTTCTCTGCATGCCTGGCCGACACAGCAGGGGTCTGTCACACACACACACACACACACACACAGGTCCTGATAAACGTGTTGTGTTGAGTCACGGATGCCCAGCACAATGCCACCGATGGCATGAAAAGCCACAAGTTAAAAACATGGTTCAGAAAAAACAGGTTGCAGGAAGTGAAAATATAGAAATAAAAACAATGAGCTTTGAGATTGCATGTGAGTCAAGTGCTTCTCTTTTAAAAACTTATTTGTTTTCCCTTGTATATTGAATTGAGTTTTAAATGTTGTTTTGGTCCTCCTGCTATATGGCAACTCTTAATTCTGCTGTCTGGCCTGTTTTTATGTATGTTATATCTTATGTATTTTTTGTATGTTATATTCTCCTCTATTCTTGCTGCTCTGGTAAGCACTTTGGTCAGCCTAGTGGCCGATATAAATGTGCTATATAAATAAAATTAACTTGAACTTGAACTTGTCATGCATTCTTTTGAAAGTATGCTCACTTAATGTTGAACAATGCCAAACAATGTTATATATATATTTATAATAATAAATAAATAAATTAATTTATGAGATTCACATTGAGCTTGAATTTGGTCGATCATGGACAATTTCAACCTCTGTTAAAATCAAGGGGTCAAAATGTTTAGCTATCCATGTATTCATACAATATAAAATACATTTGTGTATACATGCAGCATATAAATATTACTGTGACTTTGTTACTATGTGAAAGAAATGCATAAAATAGTATTAAAATAGTATATTTCTTTGATTAAGAGTTTTTTCTACAATCCAGACACAGATTTACATGAATAAGCAAAGTTTTTACAGGCATAACATAACCATAATCATAATGAGGTTAATGATGCAGGTGATCTGCCCTCTACTGGTCAGGAGATACAAAACATATGCTATTATCATTCATAATGTCTGGGATCCTTCACTGAAGAATTTTTGTTTTTTTAATTTTTACTTTAAAACATTTCACTCAGAAAGTGCTACAAATAATTAAAAAGAAACAGAAAGTAACACATTGAACTAAACTTGAAATTTTGAAGTAGAAAGACTGAAATAGTATTTTATTGTCATACAAACTCCACATAATCTTTTACTTGACAAAACATAAGCATTTGATTAAAGTTAATTAGTTTAATACACACATTAATTTGTACGCGTGTACATTTGTGGTATGCACACATGAATCTATTAAATGTTTACATAATTCTAAATACAAAAAAAAAAATAAGTATATGCATTTTATAAGCAACAATTATAATCAATGTATTATTAAATATATTTATTATAAAATATAATCAGTGCTAATCATTAAAAAATAATTTGTTTTAATGAAGAATATGATCAAAATGATTGATTATGCAGCATATAAATATTACTGTGACTTTGTTACTATGTGAAAGAAATGCATAAAATAGTATTAAAATAGTATATTTCTTTGATTAAGAGTTTTTTCTACAATCCAGACACAGATTTACATGAATAAGCAAAGTTTTTACAGGCATAACATAACCATAATCATAATGAGGTTAATGATGCAGGTGATCTGCCCTCTACTGGTCAGGAGATACAAAACATATGCTATTATCATTCATAATGTCTGGGATCCTTCACTGAAGAATTTTTGTTTTTTAATTTTTACTTTAAAACATTTCACTCAGAAAGTGCTACAAATAATTAAAAAGAAACAGAAAGTAACACATTGAACTAAACTTGAAATTTTGAAGTAGAAAGACTGAAATAGTATTTTATTGTCATACAAACTCCACATAATCTTTTACTTGACAAAACATAAGCATTTGATTAAAGTTAATTAGTTTAATACACACATTAATTTGTACGCGTGTACATTTGTGGTATGCACACATGAATCTATTAAATGTTTACATAATTCTAAATACAAAAAAAAAAATAAGTATATGCATTTTATAAGCAACAATTATAATCAATGTATTATTAAATATATTTATTATAAAATATAATCAGTGCTAATCATTAAAAAATAATTTGTTTTAATGAAGAATATGATGAAAATGATTAATACATTGGATTATTCTTTTCAACAACACTCAGGTTAAAAAGGAAAACTATCAAGTGCATGTGTGCAATTACAGTTTAATGAAGTACTTTCATAGAAAATCTTTAGATTTTAAAGCACCTTCTGAATTAATCAATCAATTAATTTTATTTAATAACTATACTAATAAAAATATTTTTATATTGCTGTTTTTGTATTAAATCTACAGCATTTACATTGCTGTACAGCTATTTTTTTTTCCCTCTCTCATTCTTGCCTTCTCAGAGCAAACTAAATCTTTGTGTCCACAAGGGTGTATACAAGTACTCTGCTGCCAAAAAATAAATATATATTTAACAGCAAGAGAGAGAATTTAATGAAGAATATGATCAAAATGATTAATACATTGGATTATTCTTTTCAACAACACTCAGGTTAAAAAGGAAAACTATCAAGTGCATGTGTGCAATTACAGTTTAATGAAGTACTTTCATAGAAAATCTTTAGATTTTAAAGCACCTTCTGAATTAATCAATCAATTAATTTTATTTAATAACTATACTAATAAAAATATTTTTATATTGCTGTTTTTGTATTAAATCTACAGCATTTACATTGCTGTACAGCTATTTTTTTTTTCCCTCTCTCATTCTTGCCTTCTCAGAGCAAACTAAATCTTTGTGTCCACAAGGGTGTATACAAGTACTCTGCTGCCAAAAAATAAATATATATTTAACAGCAAGAGAGAGAAAGAATAGAGAGAATGTGCTGTGGGTTTGGCCTGTCATTTCTCTGATGACACTCATATGCAGATTCCTCCAATGTAAGCAGCCCACGCTTTTAATTTGGAGAAGCTTCACTGCCACAACCGAATGCAGGAGAATCCGCCAAAGAAAGTACTTCAGAGAGTTTATAAGGTGGAACCTGGAGCTCGACGTGTCAAATATCTGAACGCTCCCAAAATAGCCAGTCAGGGAAAAGATTTGCCTTGCAGTATATAGTGAATCTAGTAAAGCTAGAGAAGGAAAATGAAAATAGAAACATTTTCCATTATTGTGGCACACAAAAGCCATTTTAATTCTAACATTTAGAGCTTAAAAATTCCCAAAACAACATTTACTGACAAAAAGAAGATGATTTGAAGAATGTTGGTAACTAAACAGTTGATGGTTCCCTTTCCGCCCAATGGCTACCAGCAACTGTTTGGATGCCAAATTAATAAGAATATGTGACCGTGGACCACAAAACCAGTCTTAAGTGTCAATTTATCAAAACTGAGATTTATACTTCATCTGAAAGCTGATAAATAAGCTCTCCATTGATGTATGGTTTGTTAGGATAGGACAATATTTGTCCGAGATACAACTATTTGAAAATCTGGAATCTGAGGGTGCAAAAAAATCTAAATATTGAGAAAATCATCTTTAAAGTTGTCCAAATGAAGTCCTTAGCAATGCATATTGCTAATCAGAAATGAAGTTTTGATATATTTATCTTATATAAAGCGTTATTTAAATAAAGGTGACTTGACTTGACTTACCCAACAACTCTAAAACTGACACTAGTCAGCAATTTCCTCTAGAAGTTCAGAGTAAAGCAGAGAATCATAACCGTACTCTTCTGCAGGAATCAGCAGTAAAGCAGCACCAGTGCTCCACCCGCTGGGAAAAGGACACAAAATCAATAAGAGACATATTACTTCTTTCTGATTATTATCAATGTTAAAACACGTCTAGGGTTAAGCATGTAAGCATGGCTCCCTGAGGGGGAAGAAGACACTGCGCCCCCTAGGGGACACTTTGCATGCCTGACCACCTGCTGAGAGAGCACCAAAATAATAGCAAACATGCTCCAATTTAAGGGGGCACGCCAACGATGCCTGGAGCTGAGTAACTCGGGGGAAATGGGGGAACCCAGCCAATATTAATATAAAGGAGGAACATCCCATTCAGCCAAGTTGTGAACACAACTGTCCTCAAACAGCTGTATCTGAAGACAATGGGCCATCTGCTTGAAACTGCTTGTTGCTGAATATTTTTTGTGGAAACCATGATACATTTTATTTTTCAGGATTCTTTGATGAATATAAAGTTCAGAAGAATAGCATTTATTTGAAATATAAATATTTTGTGACATTATAAAACGCCTTCAAAGTGTGATTTGTGTTTCTGCACAAGCACAAACATGCAGGTGTTGCATTAAGGAGCCGGGGGAACCCAGCCAATATTAATATAAAGGAGGAACATCCCATTCAGCCAAGTTGTGAACACAACTGTCCTCAAACAGCTGTATCTGAAGACAATGGGCCGTCTGCTTGAAACTGCTTGTTGCTGAATATTTTTTGTGGAAACCGTGATACATTTTATTTTTCAGGATTCTTTGATGAATATAAAGTTCAGAAGAATAGCATTTATTTGAAATAGAAATATTTTGTGACATTATAAAACGCCTTCAAAGTGTGATTTGTGTTTCTGCACAAGCACAAACATGCAGGTGTTGCATTAAGGAGCCATTTATATAAGATCTGATGCTTGAAATGACTTTTGACTGGAATAAAAAGTAGTTAATATAGATGTTACCGCATAAGGCACATATTTTTAGGAAACAAAACATTTTAATAGCATGAAAAAAAAAAAGCGTTAAAAAGCAGTCAATTGTTCAGACCTGATCAGTGTTGCTTTTAAAAGTAATGCATTACAATATCGTGTTACTCCATAAAAATAATTAATTCTGTTGCTTAGCTACTCTTTATGGAAAGTAATGCATTGTTTCTTTTGCATAACTTTTTGTCACCTGGGCTGGATTTGGTTATTTGATTTTTTTTTAATAACAAAAAACCCAAAGGTTATATTTTGGTCAACTGTAAAGTAAAGTAACTGCATTAAAAAGTACCTGCCATTTGAGAAATTAACTTGGATATTTTGTTGTAAATTAAAAAGTAATGCATTACTTTACTAGTTACTTTAAAAAAGTAATCTGAGTACGTAACTCGCGTTACTTGTAATGCATCACCCCCAATACTGCACCTGAAATGAGGAAATTACCATCAGAAATGTGCATCATTAGGTCAGTATCTGGTTACTCTCAAGAACGTCTGTATGTGATACAGCACATCTCCCAAACTCACACACACACACACACACACAAACAACAGTATGAAACGAGTCTAAACGAACCATTAGATTTTGATGTGACATATGGAACAGTTTGTGGCAGATCTTCTGTCCATCCAAGTCTACTGCAGATATTCCTCTGCTGGCGGTCAAATAACATCCATTAACGACCGAGCAGCAGATGCATCGAAACACACATGATATGCGTGAAACGTACATTTACAATGAGACCGAGGAGCACATCCAAACCATAATTCATATAATTCATGCTTCAGGGAATATTCTGGAAAGCTTCCACAAATGGTGAAATGTAATTTATCGGCTGGCATTTTTTCAGGATCTCTGACCCTAAACTCAGACTCTCTCAGGGATTCAGGATTGAATCTCACTCACAGCTCCAGAGCCAGAGTACACTCATTTCATGCATTGTGTGTGTGTGTGTGTTTAGACTTGGCCACACATATAGGACTCATTAATGAATTCTCAGACTGTATATAAGCCAGATTCACTACACCAGGTCAGAAAGTGTCTGGACAAAAGCAATTAGAATTACAGTTTAGTACTGTATATAACAAAACACACACACACACACACACACACATGACTTATTTTACTCATTTCTACCATATCATATTATTATTTCAAATTTAAAGGATTTTAATATATTATTATTATTATTATAATTATCGACTCTGTTCTATGTAAATTGAATCAGTATAGAACTGACTTGAGCTGAATAATGACACTATTGTCTTCAGCAGAGCTGCTTTACAGCTGAAATTCAACTTGTTTCATAATTGATGAACTTTGCAACAACAGCTGTTTCCATCAACCTATTTTTATGCAAATGTTGGGATATTGCATACAAAAATAAAAATAAAAATAAATGCTTGATGGAAACAGAAAGATCTGCATAACTTTCCAAAAATGTGCATTAAAAACTTATGCGCTCAACTGAGACAAAACATGTTTTACCCGATAAGAAAACATGATGGAAACACATTTACCGAATACATTTCTGTAATATAATCTGTATTGGGTCCCACTTTATATTAAGTGGCCCTAATACCTGTGTACTTACATAGTAACTAGATGTGTACGTAGTATGTAACCACAGTGTAAGTATACATTGATACATAGTATCTACAGCTGTAATGTTTACTAATTAGTAATTACTTACATGGTAACTCCTCAGGAACTGTCCACTTAATATAAAGTGTTGTAAAGTGTTACAAACATTCTGGACACCAACCACAATTTATATGTAAAGCCTAACTTACTGGCCGCTGCTGTGTAACATCAGACTAATCACATGGTAAATCTAATATAAAGTGTAACACTTTATTTACCAAAAGTGCTGTTAGTCCTGTTACACATATGTACTTACACATACCATTCAGTGGGTTGTTACATATGTGTAGTTACACAAACATTACAGCTGTAGATACTATGTACCAATGTGTACTTACACTGTGGTTACATACTACGTACACATCTAGTTACTATGTAAGTACACAGGTATTAGGGCCACTTAATATAAAGTGGGACCCTGTATTGCAAAAAGCACTATATAATTAAAGGTGACTTGAAATGTAAATGTGTTCAAATATATCAAATGTTTAGATATACACACACACATTTATATATCACATGAGCATTTAAAACTGTATATTTCAGATTTCAGATTAGCAGACTGAAATTATTTTTGTTATGAAGAAATCCCAGCAAAATAATTCCCACACAAATACCTCAGCTCTTCTCTCATGACTATTGGCTCCTGCAGAACATTTCTGATAGTGAATATCCCTAATATGTAAAACATATTGATGTTTCTGCAGGACAGAGAGGGCGATGAAAGCTGGATTTGACCAAAACTCACTGGAGTCTCTCATAAGCGCTGTCTGGAGCCAAATCTGCTGCTTAGTTTGCATGAAATGGTTTGAGGTCCGCTATATCAGCACTTCTGAAATGAGAAGAAATGTACGGTAAATGTAAAAAGGGCCCTTGAGGAGCACTGGCACATATTGTATTAAGCAGTAAGATTATTATATGCTACCTACTGTACTTTAGCGTTTTTCAAAGTCATTCATATTGAACTTGCTTTGAAGCAACGTCTTGTGCTATATTGCTATATGATAACTGAACTTTATTAGCACAGTCTAATATTTTGATCGTGATTGCTGGTTGTTAAAACAATCTGTTTCCTGTCATGTCAAATATGTGCAAATTAATGTAACTTTTCAAGCACTGACAGCTGTTTTTTGGCCTCATGATACTTGAGAAATTACATCTGTTTAAAAAGTATTTTTTAAAGATCCTGTTATTTGTCACATACCTGCGTCCACATTATTTGAGATGACTGAAGACATAAAACAGAACAGAACAAAACAGAAGACACAAATGTATTTCTTAGATTTGCAGCAGATTATAAAACAATTCAAAATTCCTTTTCTCAATATTTGTGTTCAATTGTCCAGTGACTTTTCAGTGTCAGATTATAGCTATGTTTATTATTGTACATTATAACTTTGGATGTTAATATCTTTCTTGTGGGTTTTTGATATGTGGAGTCAGTGATGACTGATCATAACATAATCAAAATATCAAACACTGCCCTGATTTGGACAACAATATTTGTCTTTCCTACTGTAATGTTATGCGTAGCATGTCATTTCTACTTAGACATTTATTAATTATTTATTTTGATATTTGTGATATGTATGATTGATTTTGAGATTTGAAATAAAACAAGAACTTTATTAAATTAATTAACACTCATGTTGTGATCCAGTCATTTTGACTCAGAGAGGATTTTTTATTTTTTATTTTTTTTCAAAAAGTGCAAGTTAATGTTTTTGCAATTAAAAAATATATTGCAATTTTTGGGGAATTTTTCCACACCTTGCTATACTCGTGGTGACCGGAAGTCACAAAAAAGTGCTTATAAATCTGTCAATATGCTATATTATTACAAAATATTGAATTCAATCTTTTTGTCAACTTGGTTTCGTTCAATTAGCACAGGTTTTGTATTTCTTTTTGGAACTGAACTTTCATTTTGGCCTCATTGATCTGAGCTCATTAACTATTTCTTCAGTGAAAATTGCCAAAATCTTCCACAAATAATGCGTTTTGTTTTTTTTTCACTCAAAAACTGAGGTGCGTGAGCTTAGGTCGATGAGGACTGTAATCAGTCAGTTTCTAACAGAAATACAAAACCTGTGCTGATTGAAAGAAAACAAGTTGATGAATAGATTGAATCCAAGATTTGATGAAAATATAGCTATAGAGATTGACAAGCAATTTTTAAAAAGCTGGTCATTTTTGTGTTTTCAGCACAGCTCAAGGCTTAAATCGTTCAAAGGATAGGTTTTAAACAAAAGCTACATTTCAGAAAAGTAGTTAGCACTTCAGGGGTCAAATCTACGGCAAATGTAGCGAAGCAGCAAATGGAAAAATAAATGCATTAAAATGTGTTCACACAGATCCCATTCCTCGCTGTCATCACTTGTAACTCTAATATTTCACAGCGCTGCGGCTCTGATGAATGATCCCAGTTCTGTGTGTTTTATCCTAGATCTTTTTCCTTTCTGTCTTTCTTTTTCTTGTCTTGACTGACAGAGTGACTGCAATCTGATCACGAGGATGAAGTGAAAACACAGCCAGTGACAGCGGCCTGGAGTCTGTGCTTCATCCACACAGTATCATACTGAGCACATGTCTGAAATATCATCTGATTATGTCTGAGAGAAGACACTGCCCAATGTCCCAATGTCAAAAAGGCTGATTTTACAAATGTTAATCCTTCTGATATAGATGTACTTGCGGAGCTGGGTAGATTACTTACTGATACAGAAACTATAGTAAAACAATCTGTTGAATTACACATATTAGGGAATGCATTCTGGCTGCTTTTTGATTACTTTTGACTTAACTCTTTGTTAACATCGTGAAGTGTATTAAACATTACAGTACACCAGGGCTTCCCAAACTGAGCTTCCTGGAAGAATTGCAGGGTGTTTGTAAGGTGACGAAAAGCTAATAATTCATTAACTATTCATTAAAAAATCATTAAGTAATTACAGTCACCTGACTGGTGGCTGGTGTGTGCACTTCCATAAAACTGGAAGACTGTATTAAAAATGTATTAAAGCAGTAGTTTTTTTTTTAAGAAAGGAAATTATTAGAGAAAAAAAGAAGAAGGACAAATCAATACATTGTGGATTGTGATTACATGTAATCAGTTACATTCCAGCATTGTGTACTTGAATATAACAATGTTTACAACATTTTTTTTTTAATCCACGTTTCCTCTGAGCATCCTAAAACTTATTTTTGCTATAATTATGCATTTGTGATAATTTCCTACTTGTCAGGTTTATGAAGATTAATTTCAAGAGAATCGCAAGTCACCTGACTGGTGGCTGGTGTGTGCACTTCCATAAAACTGGAAGACTGTATTAAAAATGTATTAAAGCAGTAGTTTTTTTTTTAAGAAAGGAAATTATTAGAGAAAAAAAGAAGGACAAATCAATACATTGTGAATTGTGATTACATGTAATCAGTTACATTCCAGCATTGTGTACTTGAATATAACAATGTTTACAACATTTTTTTTTTAATCCACGTTTCCTCTGAGCATCCTAAAACTTATTTTTGCTATAATTATGCATTTGTGATAATTTCCTACTTGTCAGGTTTATGAAGATTAATTTCAAGAGAATCGCAAGAGTTAACATGCAGTTAACTTGCAGATATAACTATGATAAAGACTGAAAGAATCAGTTCTTAGTGAGGTGAGATGTGCTGAGGTTGGAGCACATGTGATGAAAAGCGTTTGCACAGACGTTATAATGAGGCACAGATGAGGCATAAATGTTTTCTGTATTATACAGGAATCACAATCGTGGGAAACAATGGTTTTGATTCTGACATAGCCGAACTTCTTTCACCTAAAATATTTACTTGAAATTCTCTCTGAGATTTTAAGGTTACTGGTCACATGCAGGTACATTTCATCTTTTTTAGTAAATGTTTTATTTTGATTGTTGTTATTTTAAAATTATTTGTTTTATTTTGATATTTTTAGCTTTCATTAAACTCACAAACCCCCTGCAGTTCCTTCATGAACCCAAGTTTTGGGAAACGTTGGCGTAATATAATGTTTAATGTACTTCATGATGTCAGTAACACATAAATACTTTTGACAGAAGTCTCTTCTGGCTGCATTATATGCAAAAAAAAAAACCAGTAATATTATCAAATAGTATAACATCTTAAAAGTTTTGAGTATATTTTAAAATGGAATTTATTCATGTGATGGCAAAGCTGAATTTAAAAGAAGAAGAAAAAAACATATTTATTCCAAACTTTTGACTTGTAGTGTATATTTACTGTATGAATTCTTTTTTTTCTCTATGATTTTCCAATGACCCGAACCCTTTCAACCAATGCAGATTGCCGAAGCAATGAATTTTTGTGTTGATATTTCCATTCTAAAGAATCTTGTTCTTCATGTTAACCACTGATTTACATTCGGTACATCATTTTATGTCATAACCCTTTTAGACAACATTGAATTACAAATTAATTTAGGATTGTGTGTTGTTTTGCTGCCATTAACCAGTTAGCAATGTTTTGACATCATTCCCCAGCTTTTCCAGAGTGATCAGTAACATGGCATTTATTTCTCAGCATATCGGTTCAATGCGAATGCAGGTCTCTCCAGGTTTTACAGCTCTTTTAGTTTCCATCCATCTGTGGCGCCCTCTGTTGGAGGTCGCTTAACTACCTTAACTATTCCTAAAAAGTTGACCTTTGGTTAGTCCAATCCGGTAGAGTAGATCAAACTCATTTCAGCTTCAAACGGCAGAATCCCTTTATTTGTTTTAATTCCGATAAACAGCTGCTCTACATCAGAAACAGTTCTTTAAACAATGTTCATGTTTCCATCCTGAGTCTGCTAAAATCTGTCCATATGAAGATGAGCTCTAAGTCGATAAAGATTAATTTTTTATTACTGTTCTTGTACTACTATGTGGTATTATATCTTATGGTTTTGTTTTTAACAAACTGCAGGAAAACCTGGACACAAATAATGTGAAGCGGGTGAATAATCTGCTGCTATTAATCAGTGCTCAGAATGAAAACAGCTACAAAACACTTTTATAAGAAATTTGTGTAAAAATCGTAATTGTTGTTTTTACAATTAGCCATGTTTTCTTTTTTAAGCAACTGTTGATAGGATTGCAGTAGTAAACCTTGTAATAATGAAATATGACAATGTTATTGTCATCAGCTGCCATTTGTGGATTTTGTATGTGCGTCAGAACCACTCAGCTTCCCACTGATTTTTTTTAAGCTTATTGTAATGAGTATAGATAGTTTTGAGAGTATAGACAGTGAAGCCAAATTATTTTTGCTGCTTCCTGAATTAATTAAATTGCGATAAAGCAACACAGTTCTTGAATGTACTTAATTTAATGAAAATGTAATCATTTTTGTTGACCTCACTGAATGGACAGTGGATTCCTAGTTCCCAGCATACTTTGCATGGAATTGCATGAGGAGAGTAAATGCTACAATTAGGTGACACTATAAGAAAAACAAATCCGTAGAAAAACTGAAAAGGTAACTTAATTTAATGAAAATGTAATTTAATTTGTAAAATAGAAGTTGACATGAATCATTTTTGTTGACCTCACTGAATGGACAGTGGATTCCTAGTTCCCAGCATGCTTTGCATGGAATTGCATGAGGAGAGTAAATGCTACAATTAGGTGACACTATAAGAAAAACAAATCCGTAGAAAAACTGAAAAGGTAAACATTTTCTGGCATTATATTACCCGTTATGTTCACAGATATTTCATGTAACCCTAGAACACAATGCAATGCCTTATTCAAAACACAGGTGAAACACCTGTCAAAAATCAATACGGAACATTCCTTCATATTAACTCAGCACATTGTGCTCTATTTTTACAGACTTTTTAGAGTGTATTTGATGTGTTTTTGAGTAAGGGGAAAAACTTGTTAGTGTTTAATGTTCAGTTATGTTGGGGTTTTTGTGCTTTTTACTTAATCATCCCACACTTTACATATGATAACACATGCATTTATATTTAGCATGCTAGTATTTTCTATTGCTAGCTACTGTACTAATTTTGTAGGAACATAAATTAATGAAGTTCAACAAACTTTTATTTTTTTTTCCAAAAGTAACTACTGTAGGCTGTTATTTGGGCCGCTGTGGTCCTCCAGTCTAGTGAGTGAAGTTCCCACGCAGACTCACTCCTGACTGCATGGGACCACCCATCACTCTGTCAGATCAGTGACAGCAGCTAAAAATAACCACACACACACACACACACACACACACACACACACACAAACAAGCTGCATGGAAAGTTGCAGAACATTTCGACTGGAACCAAACCTGGAACACTGAAGGAGAGGCTGGGATGTGGGAATGTGACAGTGGATTGTTTTCTTCGTTACTCTCAGGATGTGTGTGGGCTATTGTTGCTCTCTCACTTCATACACTGAGGCTTCCTGCTCTCTCATGGGACGACCAGCGGCCCACACACAGTCTGATCAACAGATAACTGACACATCTACATACACGGTACACCACGAAACCAAATATATATATATATTTACACTACCGGTCAAGAGTCTGGAATAATTACAATGTTTCATATTTTTTGAAAGAAGTCTCTTCTGCTCAGCAAGACTGATTTTATTTGAGAAAAATGCAGTAATAAACAAATGTGAAATTTTATTCGAATTTAAAATGGCTGTTTTCTGTGAAAATAAATAGTAAAATGTAATTAATTGCTGTGAATCAAAGCTGAATTGTCAGCATCATTACTCCAGTCTTCAGTGTCACATGATCTTCAGAAATCAGTATAATATGCTGATTTGCTGCTCAAGAAACATTTCTGATTATTATCAATGTTGAAAACAGTTGTGCTGCACAATATTTTGGTGGAAACTGTGATACACAGTTTTGGGTAAGTTAAGAAATGATACTTTTATTCATCGAGGACACATTAAATTGAACATTTATAATGTTACAAAATATTTATATTTCAAATAAATGCTGTTCTTTTAATTAATCTATTCATCAAAGAATCTTAAAAAATAATATGCATCATGGTTTCCACAAGATTATGAAGCAGCGCAACAGTTTTCAACAGTGATAACAATAACAATGATTAAAAATTGAGCAAAAATAATAACTGATAATAATTTAATTGAATATCAAATCAAGTGTCATCTGGGTCCAAAAAGTGCCTCTTAACACACTGCACAGTCTAACGGCCCGTTCACACTAAAGACAATAACTATAATGATAACAATAAAGGTACAGTTTAAACATGGATTTGAAACTTAAAAGTATAGCAGAGTCCACACCAAAAACTATACCGTTAACGGCAAAAATGAGCAACATCATTGGACTTTTAGAATTATTATTATTTTTTCTAGCTGATGAATGATAAACACATTGACAGTCAATCAGAATTCATCCAGCTTTAAAGAGCTGAAGCATTTAAAGCGGCATGCTTAACAGCTAATGATGATTCAACATGCTCAATCGAGTAAAAAGCTGCGTCGACAGATGCTCACAAACACAGAGGCACAATACTCTTTGATTTATTTTATCATTTCAAATATAACAAACTCTGTGTGTGAATACTATTGTAAATCGCAAAGCGTAGAATCACACTAGAAACCCTCCTCAATCACACGGCACACATGGGAGCTTATTTCATATCAATGGCAGGTGAAGCACTAAACGACAAGCCTAAACACACGAGCTAAGAAAAGAGAGGAAAGTGATAAAGACATCAATCCTGGTACAGTAGGACTGAGCGACACAGAAATGTCTCTTTCAGACAGTGGGGCTTTTTGAAAGAATAGGCCATAAAATCCCACTCTTCCTGTTTTCCCTGTCTAAATAAAGCTTGGAAGAACAAAAGAAAACACATTACAGGAAGAGATTCGAGCTCTAGTTAATGAGAAGTACTGGACTAGAATTGCCAAACACAACCCATTCAGAGGCCCAAAGATTTGCACAAATGTTGAATTCAAGAATTGTCAAATTTCTACCTTCATCTTCCGACTCAAATGTTTTATTTCTATATCAACCCTCATTATGTTAAAATCAGTGTGTGGCATTCCATTAACAGCAGTCAAATATTTGGCATCACTTTACAATAAGATCACTTTGTTACATTTTTATGGATTTGGTAGATACTTTTTATCCAAAGCCACTTAAATTTCATTCAAGGCACACATTTTATGTCAGATTTCAGTTCTTGCTTTCCCTGGGAATTGAACCAATGGTATTGGCATTGTTAGTGCCATGCGCTATTGTTTGAGCATCTGTGCATTTATAAATCTTAAAGGTTAATTTCAACATTTACTAATACATTATTAAAATCAAAAGTTATTACTGTTAATATTATTCAATAGACCTGGACTGACATGAACCTACAGTGTTGAACAGTGAACAGTTTTATTAGCAAAGATTAATAAAAAGTGTAACAAATGTATCGCTCATTGTTCATTAACTAATGAGATCTTATTGTAAAGTTTTACCGAATATTTAATGAATACATACATTCATCTCTATGTGCTCTTGAACAACAAGTAAGAACAAAGAAAGCACACCAGTTAATACTAAATATAATTACAAAGCATATCAAAAACATCACAGTGGACAAGAGAGAGAAGTCTGGGCATCATAACTGTTTCAAAATATTTCAAAATGTCAGTGGTATATTAATATATAATATCATATTTCATGAAAAACACTTTTTTTGGAGTGCACAGATCTACATTAAGTGGAAATCCATATAAAATTTGTATTTCAAATAAAGTTAATGATAGACACTTTAAAATACTCAGTAACTTTATTAAACATTCATGGACTTTGACAACAAATGTTTTATAACTGTGACCCATCTTCAGGATTTTGGTCTGATCTTGAAAGATGTTGCTCGGAAAGATGTTAAATGCTCATACGCACACATAAGTAAGATTTTCATTAATTTGTTTACTTAGTTTTACTAAAAGTCACAAAAAAGTCCTCAATGCTTATTATTACCAAAAAATAACACTAAACTTTATGGAGAAGTAATTTACAATGCGATGCCCTGACTCTACAACCAAATATTATGGACTTTGAATTTGTATTTGGAAAAAATTAAGATAATGGTGCCCGTGGGACATTTATTGTGTATTCTGAAGCCCCATACTTGTTTATTAAATGTTTACTATCAGCTAACAGTAAGCGTGTAATACGAGTTTAATATCGTTATTGTAAGACACTTTACCGCTAAGTTCATTCTACCATTCCTTCGCTTAAAATTAGTGTAGAAAATATGACTCCGTCTCAGCCTGACCTGATCGCACAGTTCAAGGTCAAATGTTCAAATGTTCAGATGCAAAATAGTAATTTGGGTAAAAAAAATGTCTTGGCAGCTCCTATGTATTACTGATTTCGTTGACTTACTATAATAGTAATAAATGTGTGAAAGATGATGCATGCATTTATCCAATGCTTCATGCTGTTCCTGTATGCACCACAAGTCTGTATGAATGTCATATGAAATGAATCTGTTCTGCTGTACGTACGGCCTCTGATCACCCGATCCACAGCACTGCAGCACAAACACTGAGCCCGCTTTACAGCAGAGCCCCGACGCTCCTGCGGCTGTAACATCACGGCTGTCCGCGCTCGTCTCAGTCACTCCGTGGGAACCTTTCACAGCACAATAGTGGCGGGGCATTTGCGCGGCAGGTGTTTGTGTTGGCTGAGGAGCTGTGATTCTTGGGGAGTCAGACAGAGCGCAAGCTTGATATCTGCTCCAGCGGCTCCTCCAGCCCTCCATCACAACACACAGCGCTGGAGCCCCGCCACAGACAGACAGACAGAGATGGCGAGAGAAACAACTTCCAACAAGTACATTGTTCCACTGTGATTTGTTTGGACGTGTACCATGGTAATAAATTTTTTTTTAACTCGTACAGTAATAAAACCATGCTTTTTAGACATGGTACCATGGTAATACTTTATCGCGGTCACATAGGCTCTTCCAATCTCCAGAAAACTGATCACTCACACCTGTTCCTCGTCATCCCATCACCAGAAACAGCACTATAGGAGCGCACACTCATCACTGCCACTTTGTCTGGTCTCCCTTGTGGATTAAGACTCATACGCAAACGATTTCTACACACCTGCTATCCTCTGAAACTCCCTCCTTCCCTCGTGCTCTCCTGTGTCTGCCAGTATTCCCTGAACTCCTGACCGGCATCACTCACCTGTCCCCAGCTCCTGGAATCTCCTCGTCCGCTTCGCCACTCAGTGTGTGCGCCTCATCAACCTTCAATACAAGAAAGACTCTCTTTTGCCTTTATTCATCTGCTATTCTTCATTGCTCAAATTGTCAATAAACTCACCTGGTTGCTTCACCGAATTGTCTGTCTCTCAGTCTGGTATTCTGTAACAATCCTATGGGTTTTTGTACATTTACTATAATGATACCATGTTTTTTTTTTTGTTTTTTTTTTACATGTAACCATGGTAATACCATGAGTTATTTAGACATGTACTAAGATAATGGCTTTTTTTTTTAACCATGCTAATACTATTGGGGTTTTCGACATGCACATAATAGCATGTTTTTTAAATGGTTTCATGGTAAATGGTAATTCCATGGGTTTTGGACATGCCATGTTTTATACATTTATATATAAAGTTTTTTTAGAGATACACTCTGATAATACCGTGGAATTCATAAATGGTAGAGGTGGCTTTATTATTTATTTATTTAAAAAAGGGTTTACATCCCTTCATTAATTGAAGCAATAACATACAGAATTAATGATTCTGCTATCCTATATGTTTGAAATTTAGATCTAGTTATAATAATTATTAAATATTTGATTATTACATATATGTTATGCTATCATGATTGGTTTAAACATGAACTATAATAATAACTGGAGTTCTTTGAACACATACTACGGTAATATAATTATTACTACTATATAGTTATTATAGCTGTATCATAATATTGTATAGTTATAATTTTTTTTTAATATGGTACAGTGGTAAAGCCTATATATACATCGTATCACAGTAACGTCATTGGTTTTTAGACATGTACTATTGTAATGCAGTGTTTTTTTTTACATGGTACCATGATAATAACATGGTAATAACAAATTCCAAATGTCATGGGGTTTTAGACATATACTCTAGTAATAGCATGGTTTCATAGATATGATAAAATGATACCCATGTGGAGTTGGCTTTATTTATTTAAAAAGGGGTTTCAAATGCATTAACTAAAGGGATGTCATAATAGCAATAAACAATGAATATAGAATGAATGATTAAGCTCAATTATTAAATATTTAATAATTATATAATTAGAATAATTAGAAAATTAAACAATAAAAACACTACAACATACCATTGGTGGAGTCTGTCCTAATTAAACCCTCACTGGGAAGAAGCCAATATCTTCCATACAAATAATTATTTATTTATTGTTTGTTTGTTTTTGTATACAGGTAAAGCAGTTTTAATTAATACATATATGTAAGCATGGTACTATTGAGATTTGTGTGAACATGAGTCATAGTAATAGGTGTTTTTTGAACATGTACTATGACAATACAGTGATTTTTAGACCATAGTACCATGGTAATGTCATTTTATTATTATTGTTTTTATATATATGGTATCGCTTATGTAGGATATCAGACCGAATCAGACAATCTAAGATTTGGTCAAACATGGCTGAAACCTGAGGAGCCCAGAATTCCACAAGAGGCCCAAGACACAGGATGTCGTAAATCAAATGATTCCCTTTGAGCTAAATTGACCTGTTTCCCTTACACTTATCACTTTATTTTTTTAGATGCCATTGTAAATACATGTTTGCCATGTATGAGTTTCTCCCTTCAGCTCAATACAAAAGATGATATTTTGAATAATGTTGGTAACTAAACACTTGTTGGTCCCCATCTGTTTTTGTTTGTTTTTTTTCTCCATGCTATGTAAGTCAGTGGGGACCAACAACAGTTTGGTTACCCACATTCTTCAAAATATCATCTTCTATGTTCAGCAGAAGAAAGAAATTAATACTTGTTTGGAACAACTTGAGGGTGAGTAAATGATGACAGAATTTTCAATTTGGGGTGAACTACCCCATTAAAGAGTGCCAAAATGCTACTTTTAAATATTGTAATAAAATTAACAGAATTTGAAAGATGAGACTTTGTTTCATATCAAAAGTAACAAAGCTTATTGCAATTTATTGGATGGTAGGTGCACTACGACTAACGTTTAGTTAAGTTTTGTTCACGCGTCAACAGAAAACAGCAGAGACTAAAATATTGATAATTAGGATTTAAGAATCAATATGGGTTCATCAAAATGAGAATTGACTAAAATCGAGAAATGTATCTTTTCAACCCAGACCTAGATTGTGCACAAACATAGGCCCACCTCATACTAACACTTCAGATTCTTCATGTGCTCACAGTCTCTTGTCCTCCAGTTGCACTCGTGATCTTTTGAGAACCGAGCCGTTAACACAAGAGTTACCACCGACTGCCCGATGAATTAACACTGCTCTCCAAGACATCCACACCACTGAGGTCCAGACCCTCCAGAAGAACCCCACCCTGGGCACGGCGAGCGCGGCGGACCCCCGGTGCCATACAAACACCATCAGATCCACCAGTCTGGCCCTCAGCCCAAACACAGCCGGACTCTGACAGCAGCGGCTCCGCTGGAACAGCATGGATTTGGTTCTGCTTCTACATTTGATCAGGCCTCTGAAGAACAGCAGGACCAGCCGGAGCCCAGATCTCCCCCGTACGACCTTGTTTGGATTTCATAAGTCACGTTTGACAGATTGCACAAAGCACTGCCATTACAGAGAGAGAGCGAATGATTGTTTTACAAGTCAAGTGTGCTGTACAGTTGTGCAAAGCTCTAATGTGGTGAACTGAGCTCAGCAGAAATCTAGTATCCTGTTACATCCGAGACGAATTACTGATGCAGATGCAAGTGATCATAAAACACATCTCAGTTCTCACAACAATCTCTGCTTTGAATTTAGGTCTAGCTTATCAGCTGTGAAAGATGTGGCTGTCTTTTAACAGGACAATTAGGGGCAAAACAGTTAGATATTATTATATATTCAGTATCACTTCATTGGTACACATATTCACTAATAAAGGGATAGTTCACCCAAAAATGTAAATTAGCTATTAATTTAACTTTTTTTCCTCAGTAGAACAGTAAAGAAGGTTTTCCTTGGTCTTTCATAAAATGCAAATCAATGGCTACAGTCACTCTGAGAGTCAAAAAAGCATATCAGGCAACACTAAATGAATACCTGTGGCTCCTGATATTGAGGTCTTATGAAGCGAAACAATCGGTTTGTGCAAGAAACTGAACATTATTCCCCTAATTATTACTTGTAATCCTTGGATTGGATTGATCGCTCTTGCTTTTACCACGCGCCTTCGAATCTGTTGTTCATGCTGCTAAGGACCACAAACATGTACACACTGCAGTTTGGGAATGATATCCGCATATAAATACAGGAATCACTCAAAATGGCAGTGATTGATATATCAATGCACGGGGAATATATCTGTGGAAACAGATGTGCATTAAGACTAGAGCACCCTCACTAATGTCAGGGATTTTATTGGGGAAACATTATTCTATGTAATTATAAGTATTTTTTAAGTTTTAGTCTGGTGTTTACAGATGTAAGTAGTTTTTTTATGTTCAGTAAAACGCTCAGTTCACTTGGACTTTTGGTGAAAAGCACATAACTTTTGATTGCTTTGAAATATCAACACAAAAGTTTGCCCATGACATGATTGTGAAGAAGCCTGAACGTTACATTTAATGTGAAGTCACATATACTTTCTAATAGTCATCATGTCAAGCATGAAAACAAATAAAAGTAAAAACAAAAATCACAAACAATTTTTTTTTTTCTGGAGCTTTCTTAGCAGTCTTGTAACGTGAGAGTCTCCAGACATGATCTAAATCTATTATTTTACAGTTTTGAAAGGTTTTCCCACAAATGAGATTATGTAATCGATGCTACTTTTTTTTTTTAAGTTATAATCTTATGCTACATAAGCTTTAAATTGTGCTACCTATGCACAATCAGTAAAAATACCTTCAGGTTGTAAGGCATTAATACTGTAAGTACTGTTTTGTTCATTGCTACTTCAGATTAACTCTTTAACCAGTGAAACATTTTAAAGTGTTACCTTTTTATATAACATAATGACATTCAGACAAGCACATTACAAGCTGTTTTAAAAGCATGCAGTCATTAGTATTACATATTTAATTATATAATATATTTATGTCTGTCTGTGTGTATGTGTGTGTGTGTGTGTGTGTGTGAGAGTGTGTGTGTGTGTGTGTGCGCGCGTTTTTGTGACAAATGAGGACATAAATTTGTATAATGACAAGGGTATGACATAGGTATTACAAGGAGAAGGTGACTTTTCAGGACATTACCCCATGTCCCCACTTTTCAAAACGCTTATAAATCACACAGAATGGAGTGTATTGAAAATCTGAAATAGCACAAAGTTTCCTGTGAGGGGTAGGTTTAGGTGTAGGGTTGGTGTAGGGCAATAGAATATATGGTCTGTACAGTAGAAAAACCATTACGCCTATGGGATGTCCCCACTTTTCACAAAAACAAACCTGTGTGTGTGTGCGTGAGTGTGTGTTCAGTACACGCATGAAGGCTTAATGCTGGTGGTCCCTCTGACAATGATATTTATTGTCTTTAGGCCATAATAAGTCCATCTGGTTTTGATTGTGCTTCCAGAACCCCCTCTTACTCTGGAGAGACAGAAATCAAGAAAGAATGGACAGAAAAAGAGAAAGAGAGACAGTGGACAAACACTTCTTCTCATTTCATTCTGACCTGTGAAACAGACACGTGAATAAACACCTTCACAGGAATAATGTCACCTGCTTTGGACAAGAGACATGCAGTTTGTATGTTCATCACAGTGAGGCATTTACAGGACCAGATTTGGATATGTGATCTTTGCCCTCCACAGACCACAGAGACCTTCTTTCTATTTCCATTGTCAAAAAAAAAAAAAAAGTTGCAAAAAAATTCTATATAATATGAGGATTATGCTTTCAGAGAAATAATGATCCTAACTGACAAAGTCTCATCACATTACATAGACTCTGATCTTGAGAAAATAATACCCAGAGGCAGTGGAGGTTATGTAGATCTGACCACCCTGCCCTAAAAGTGCATTTTGACACACTAATATAGAAGCAAAGGGCCACATCAGATCACAGCAGGGTGAGAAAGAGTCTGAACGTGTCTCTTGTGCAACTCTATAACAGTTCTAATCTCTGCAGTCGACTCACACTGTCCAAGAGACACGAGAAGGAATGTGGGAGTTATGTTATAATAAATAAAAACACTTGCGTTATGCATGGTAAAAACACTTTGTGTTGTCATGCATTTAGTGTGGAGAATGTCAGAATTTATTTACCTTAAATTAATCAGTCATTACTATAGGAAAACATTCAATTAAATCCAATTCAATCATACTAATGAACAAAACTGATTTTAGATAAACATAACATTTGTGTTTCATTTTAAAGAGTGTTGAACTTTCCTGACACGTTTGGTTTATGTTCATGTTTTCATGTCTTTTATTGTGGTCAGTCATGATTATGGTTCCTGTGCTGTCATGTGATCCTGCCATGTGGTCCTTTTGTCCATGTGTTATGTTCTGATTGGTTCCTTGGTTGTATGTGTCATGTGTTCATTGGTTGGATTATGTCATGTGACCCCTACTGGTTGATATAAGTAGCCCTCATTTTTCCAGTGTCCTTAGTCTAGCTTTGTTCAGTGTAACCTGCTGTTAGGTGAGTTTATGTTCCTGTTCAAGTCCATGTTTATGCCAAGTCAAGTCAAGTATTTGTATAGTTTGTATTTTGTTTTTTTTTAAGAAACTGCACATGGGTTCTTCAACTCGCCTTCAGTGGACTCCTGTCACACCTGCGTCCTATTCTTCATGCAATCCAGAATGGCTTATTTATATTAAAAACAAGCAAGCCCAGCCCAAAAGTAACGTAATGCATTAATTTCCAATAAAAAGTAACTAAGTATCACAATTAGTTACTTTTTTTATGGAGAAACACAATATTGTAATGCATTACTTTTAAAAGTAACTTTCCTCAACACTGTCTGCAATATAGTTCTCATATGTGACCCTGGAGCACAAAAGCAGTCTTAAGTCGCTGGGGTATATTTGTAGCAATAGCCAACGATACATAGTATGGGTCAAAATTATAAATTTTTCTTTGATGCCAAAAATCATTAGGATATTAAGTAAAGAGCATGTTCCATGAAGATATTTAGTAAATTTCCTAC